>NW_026511128.1:0-15000 GCF_027579735.1 Bombina bombina | reverse complement strand
TATGTCCAGTATAAATGGTGTTCGCTACCAGATAGTAGCAGTGATACAAAACGGTAATTATTATCCCCTTACCGGAGAATACCTCAATCATATGAGGTAATGTTTGCACGTCTGAATACTCCTTTCTGGTCAGTCGTGGACTCCCCTCCGAAGTGGATATTTGGTGTTGAGGAATTCCGTTGTTTTGTGCGAGCTTGTGTATGGTGCTGTTCCTGCTTTGATAATGGATAATTTATTTAATCCATTAAAAAGGTATCCATGACGTTTCGGTACATTCCTGTACCTTTATCAAATGTTACCGCAATACAAAACTTACAAAAAACTAAAACCTCCTGACAAACTTATCTACATTTTACTCCTAAATACCCCCAGTGTTCACTGAATAGCCGCCACATTGCCGCCGACGGAGTAGGCGTCTGACTCATCAATGCGCATCATTATGCGCAGCGTCCTCACTGTAATGCCCAAGTTGCCATAGCAACCTCCGTAAACAACCGGCCCATACGGCTATTCATATGAAAACTATTAGATCGTTGCTGTCATGCCTCTGTTCATGAATGCGATCCTGACAATACATAAATATTGGACTCAAAGAATCATATGCCACAGCTCTAAGGCATCTGTGTGTGAATGGTGCAGCAGCAACGATCATTACCATTATGTGTACCATATTAAAACCAAAATAAAACAAAAAAACCCTAGTGTGACTAATCGCTAAATCTAGACTATATTACAATGTAACACCACTGGTTATGGCTCACTATATAAAATGACGCACAATATAGTATAAGATGTGACAGAGTTAAATTGATTCCTTATACTCCATGCTTCAATGGATTATGGTAGACACTAAACGTCACAGTGAGACCCATAGAAGAATTAAGTCCATGGATGTGATTATGCTTGCTGGTATAGCCTGTCATTACTGAACTCCAATTTTAGTGTCCCACAGTTTAGTAGAAGGGGCTGAAATCCAGGGAGCTATTCAGGCCATTAGGAGTCAAGGTCTCCAATCTGTAGATCCATTTACTCTCACATTTGAGCAAAAGGTTTCCTCTATTGCCTCCTCTTAGCATAGGGGGTATATGGTCTATGAGCATCGTCCTCAGGCTGGACACAGCATGTTTGTGTTGGATACAGTGCTGTGCCACCGGTTGATCAGATTCCCCGGTACGGAGTGCCTCCCGAATCGCACAACGATGATTTGCCATGCGTTCACGGAATGTTATTACCGTCTTCCCAATGTAGACCCTGGGGAATGGACAAATCAGCATATACACCACATACGTGCTAGTGCACGATAAACAATGTCTGATATGAAATCTGTGGTTGTTATGCGGATGCTGAAATGTGCTACCCCTAAGCATACCATTACAGGTGACGCATCCACCACATGGGAAACATCCCATTTTAGTTGTTTTTAACCATGTGTCCTTTTTATAGTGCTTCACTGGATCTGATTTAACCAGTATATCCCTTAAGTTGTTAGTTCTTCGGTATGCTATTCTGGGGGCAGGGACCCTCTCAAAGGGTAACGTAGGATCAGTACCTACCACTGGCCAGTGCTTACGTACAGCCTTAGTTAGTTGTTCACAAGTTGGCGAGTATGTAGTAACCATATTGACTTGTCCTGGGTTCAGCTTAGCTCCAGTTCTTGTATTAACAGCTTAAGTGGGATCCATAAGTTCTTCCTGTACCTTCTTTACCATCTCCCTGGCATAGCCCCTCTACATGCTTGTCACCCATCTCCTTACGTTGCACCTGCATCATAGGCATCTCACTGTTATTTCTGATAACCCGAGAGAGTTGTGAGGTGAGAATCCCTTTCTTTTGATGCAAGGGGTGAAAACTCCTCGCATCCAAGAGAGAGTTACGGTCCGTTGGCTTTGTATATAGAGAAGTTCCAAACCGGACTTCACCACTTGCATCAATCTTAGATATGTTAAGGTCCAAAAAATGTACTGACTCCAAGCTATATTCAATCTTAAACCTAATGGGACTAGCCATGGAGTTCAAATGTGACACCCACTCAAGCAACCTGACCTCACCACCTCTCCACACTAGAAATACGTCCTCTATGTACAGTGTGTAATATTTAATGTTGATGATGTCAAATGGCTTCATTAGTTCATGTTCAGAAATGTTTTGTAGATGATCCATTTATATAGCCTATACAGCCATGTGAGCACTGTGATGACAGCAATCACTTGGCAAGAAAAAATGTGCTTTTATTTCTACTCTACAAAAAGAGACCACTCTCGTTTTTATTACAACTCCCAAATGCAAGGAGAAGGTTGAGAATAGAGGTGTAAAGCTACTTATGGATTAATGTTTGGGAGCTCAGACCAATATGAGTCCCTTTATCCCTGGGACATATCATTCACCATGAAGACAGTAGAAATTTCTAGCAAGCTGAATGATACAGAGACATAGGAATACTCTGTCATGTGTGCAGTTATCTCCTTGGGGATTTCAGTCATAACTACCCTCGGGTGTCACAGGGACTTGGAATAATGGTATTTACTCAGATATTATCTGCTGTACTTGTACAAGCACTGGGTGGCTCTCTACTGGGTACTGCTTCAGTTTGCTGACTTGTAAGCTGGTGTGGGGTAGGTGCTACTTCAGGTAAGCCACTTACCACAACACACACACAGTGGCTATTAGAAGGTACTCTCACACAGGTGCAACATAGCTAGGGGACTTAGCCTGTCCTCCCACCTACACACTTTTGTGCCCAAATCGGGTCCTTACCTGCCCTAAATCACTCAAGAGGGCACTCTTAAGACCCTTTCTAGGAGTCCTCATAGATTCAGTCCTGATTAGTCTATTCCTGACGGAATCACGCAGAATCAAACAGGAGTCAGCTTGGGCAATCTTGATTGCTCCAGACTGGCCTTGCAGAACATGTTATGCGGAACTAGTGCAGACGTCCTTAGCTCCTCCATGGCTTCTTCCTCTAAGACAAGATTTATTGTCTTAAGGGCCTTTTTTTTCCCCATCAGGGTCTCAAATCTCTAAGTTTAAAAGGGTAGAGGTTGAATGCTTATTTTTAAAACATAGTTTTCCTGATTCAGTTATTGACACTAATTCAAGCCAGAAAATCTGTTATACAAAATATTTATCACAAAGTCTAGAGGGCACATTTTGAATGGTGCTCTTCCAGAGGTTTTTAATGGTATTCCTTTAGGAATCCTAGACAAAATGGCATTGACAAGGGATTGTCTGCTAGCTCCCTAAAAGGAAAAAAATCTGCTTTATCTGTTCTCTTTCATAAAAAGTAAGAAAAGCTTCCTGATGTTCAGACTTTTGTCCAGGCGCTAGTAAGAAATAGGCCAGTTGTGAGACCTATTTTTCTGCTCTAGAATTTTAATCTAGTTCTTTCTTTTCTGAAAGGTCCTTCATTTGAACAGATGTATTCCTTTGATATCACATTTTTATTCTTATTAGCAATCTCCTCAGCTAGGAGAGTTTCTGAGTAATTAGCGTTGTCATGCAATTCTCCATTTTTAGTTGTTTTTCACAAGGATAAAGCTGTACTTTGTTCTAAATAGGATTTTCTTCATAAGGTATTTTTCTTCAGAAAATAACAATCAGGAGATTGTTGCTCTTTCTGTGCGTCCATATCCTGCTTATTCTAAGGAACAACTTTCTCCAACATTGGTGTGTCCGGTCCACGGCGTCATCCTTACTTGTGGGATATTCTCTTCCCCAACAGGAAATGGCAAAGAGTCCCAGCAAAGCTGGTCACATGATCCCTCCTAGGCTCCGCCCACCCCAGTCATTCTCTTTGCCGTTGCACAGGCAACATCTCCACGGAGATGGTTAAGAGTTTTTTGGTGTTTAAATGTAGTTTTATTCTTCTATCAAGTGTTTGTTATTTTAAAATAGTGCTGGTATGTACTATTTACTCTGAAACAGAAAAGGATGAAGATTTCTGTTTGTAAGAGGAAGATGATTTTAGCAGACAGTAACTGAAATCAATTGCTGTTTCCACACAGGACGGTTGAGATGAAGTAACTTCAGTTGGGGGAAACAGTTAGCAGTCTTTTCTGCTTAAGGTATGACTAGCCATATTTCTAACAAGACCATGTAATGCTGGAAGGCTGTCATTTCCCCTCATGGGGACCAGTAAGCCATTTTCTTAGTTAAACATAAAAGAATAAAGGGCTTCAAAAAGGGCTTAAAAACTGGTAGACATTTTTCTGGGCTAAAACAATTGCTTTACTAGGCATATTATGCAGATTCTAACTAATTATTGGTATTATAATCTTGGGGAACGTTTAGAAAAACGGCAGGCACTGTGTTGGACACCTTTTTCAGATGGGGGCCTTTCTAGTTATAGACAGAGCCTCATTCTGGGACTGTATAGGGGTTAAATGTAAAAACGGCTCCGGTTCCGTTAATTTAAGGGTTAAAGCTCTGAAATTTGGTGTGCAATACTTTTAATGCTTTAAGACACTGTGGTGAAATTTTAGTGAATTTTGAACAATTCCTTCATACTTTTTCACATATTCAGTAATAAAGTGTTTTCAGTTTGAAATTTAAAGTGACAGTAACGGTTTTATTTTAAAACGTTTTTTGTGCTTTGTTGACAAGTTTAAGCCTGTTTAACATGTCTGTACCATCAGATAAGCTATGTTCTATATGTATGAAAGCCAATGTGTCTCCCCATTTAAATTTGTGATAATTGTGCCATAGTGTCCAAACAAAGTAAGGACAGTATTGCAACAGATAATGATATTGCCCAAGATGATTCCTCAAATGAGGGGAGTAAACATGATACTACATCATCCCCTACTGTGTCTACACCAGTTATGCCCACACAGGAGGCCCCTAGTACATCTAGTGCGCCAATACTTATTACCATGCAACAATTAACGGCTGTAATGGATAACTCCATAGCAAATCTTTTATCCAAAATGCCTACTTATCAGAGAAAGCGCGATTGCTCTGTTTTAAACACTGAAGAGCAAGAGGACGCTGATGATAACTGTTCTGACATACCCTTACACCAATCTCAAGGGGCCATGAGGGAGGTTTTGTCTGATGGAGAAATTTCAGATTCAGGAAAAATTTCTCATCAAGCTGAACCTGATGTTGTGACATTTAAATTTAAATTAGAACATCTCCGCGCACTGCTTAAGGAGGTGTTATCTACTCTGGATGATTGTGACAATTTGGTCATTCCAGAGAAATTATGTAAGATGGACAAGTTCCTAGAGGTTCCGGTGCCCCCCGACGCTTTTCCTATACCCAAGTGGGTGGCGGACATAGTAAATAAAGAGTGGGAAAGGCCCGGCATACCTTTTGTCCCCCCCCCTATATTTAAGAAATTATTTCCTATAGTCAACCCCAGAAAGGACTTATGGCAGACAGTCCCCAAGGTCGAGGGGGCGGTTTCTACTCTAAACAAACGCACTACTATTCCTATCGAATATGCTTTCAAAGATCCTATGGATAAGAAATTAGAGGGTTTGCTTAAAAAGATTTTTGTACAGCAAGGTTACCTTCTACAACCAATTTCATGCATTGTTCCTGTCACTACGGCAGCGTGTTTCTGGTTCGAGGAACTAGAAAAATCGCTCAGTAAAGAATCTTCGTATGAGGAGGTTATGGACAGAGTTCAAGCACTTAAATTGGCTAACTCTTTTGTTTTAGATGCCGCTTTGCAATTAGCTAGATTAGCGGCGAAAAATTCAGGGTTTGCTATCGTGGCGCGCAGAGTGCTTTGGCTAAAGTCTTGGTCAGCGGATGTGTCTTCCAAGACAAAATTGCTTAACATTCCTTTCAAAGGTAAAACATTATTTGGACCTGATTTGAAAGAGATTATTTCAGACATCACTGGGGGAAAGGGCCACGCCCTCCCACAGGATAGGTCTTTTAAGGCTAATAATAAGCCTAATTTTCGTCCCTTTCGCAGAAACGGACCAGTCTCTAATTCTGTATCCTCTAAGCAAGAGGGTAATACTTCACAACCCAAACCAGCCTGGAAACCAATGCAAGGCTGGAACAAGGGTAAGCAGGCCAAGAAGCCTACCACTGCTACCAAAACAGCATGAAGGGATAGCCCCCGATCCGGGACCGGATCTAGTGGGGGGCAGACTTTCTCTCTTTGCTCAGGCTTGGGCAAGAGATGTTCAGGATCCTTGGGCGCTAGAAATAGTTTCTCAAGGTTATCTCCTGGAATTCAAGGAACTACCCCCAAGGGGAAGGTTCCACAGGTCTCAATTATCTTCAAACCAAATAAAGAGACAGGCATTCTTACATTGTGTAGAAGACCTGTTAAAGATGGGAGTGATACATCCAGTTCCAATAAGAGAACAAGGAATGGGATTTTATTCCAATCTGTTCATAGTTCCCAAAAAAGAGGGAACATTCAGACCTATTTTGGATCTAAAGATCCTAAACAAATTTCTCAGGGTACCATCATTCAAAATGGAAACTATTCGAACGATCCTACCTACTATCCAGGAAAATCAATTTATGACTACCGTGGATTTAAAGGATGCGTACCTACATATTCCTATCCACAAGGAACATCATCAGTTCCTAAGGTTCGCTTTTCTGGACAAGCATTACCAGTTTGTGGCACTTCCATTTGGATTACCCAATGCTCCAAGGATTTTCACAAAGGTACTAGGGTCCCTTCTAGCGGTTCTAAGACCAAGGGGCATTGCAGTAGTACCTTACTTGGACGACATCCTGATTCAAGCGTCGTCCCTGTCAAAAGCAAAGGCTCATACGGACATCGTCCTAGCCTTTCTCAGATCTCACGGATGGAAGGTGAACAAAGAAAAAAGTTCTCTGTCCCCGTCAACAAGAGTTCCCTTCTTGGGAACAATAATAGATTCCTTAGAAATGAGGATTTTTCTGACAGAGGTCAGAAAATCAAAACTTCTAAGCTCTTGTCAAGTACTTCATTCTGTTCCTCGTCCTTCCATAGCGCAGTGCATGGAAGTAATAGGATTGATGGTTGCAACAATGGACATAGTTCCTTTTGCACGAATTCATCTAAGACCATTACAACTGTGCATGCTCAGACAGTGGAATGGGGATTATACAGACTTGTCTCCGACGATTCAAGTAGATCAAAAGACCAGAGATTCACTCCGTTGGTGGCTGACCCTGGAAATCTGTCACAGGGAATGAGCTTCCGCAGACCAGAGTGGGTCATTGTCACGACCGACGCCAGCCTAGTGGGCTGGGGCGCGGTCTGGGAATCCCTGAAAGCTCAGGGTCTATGGTCTCGGGAAGAATCTCTTCTCCCGATAAACATTCTGGAACTGAGAGCGATATTCAATGCTCTCAGAGCTTGGCCTCAACTAGCAAAGGCCAAATTCATAAGGTTTCAGTCAGACAACATGACGACCGTTGCATATATCAATCATCAGGGGGGAACAAGGACTTCCCTGGCGATGAAAGAAGTGACCAAGATAATTCAATGGGCGGAGGATCACTCCTGCCACTTGTCTGCGATCCACATCGCAGGAGTGGAAAATTGGGAAGCGGATTTTCTGAGTCGTCAGACATTCCATCCGGGGGAGTGGGAACTCCATCCGGAAATCTTTGCCCAAATAACTCAATTATGGGGCATTCCAGACATCGATCTGATGGCGTCTCGTCAGAACTTCAAGGTTCCTTGCTACGGGTCCAGATCCAGGGATCCCAAGGCGACCCTAGTAGATGCACTAGTAGCACCTTGGACATTCAACCTAGCTTATGTATTCCCACCGTTTCCTCTCATCCCCAGGCTGGTAGCCAGGATCAATCAGGAGAGGGCCTCTGTGATCTTGATAGCTCCTGCGTGGCCACGCAGGACTTGGTATGCAGACCTGGTCAATATGTCATCGGCTCCACCATGGAAGCTACCTTTTGAGACAGGACCTTCTTGTTCAGGGTCCATTCGAACATCCGAATCTGGTTTCCCTCCAACTGACGGCTTGGAGATTGAACGCTTGATTTTATCAAAGCGTGGGTTTTCAGATTCTGTAATAGATACTCTGATTCAGGCTAGAAAGCCTGTAACTAGAAAAATTTACCATAAAATATGGAAAAAATATATCTGTTGGTGTGAATCTAAAGGATTCCCATGGAACAAGATAAAAATTCCTAAGATTCTTTCCTTTCTACAAGAAGGTTTGGAGAAAGGATTATCTGCAAGTTCTCTGAAGGGACAGATCTCTGCTTTATCTGTTTTACTTCACAAAAGACTGGCAGCTGTGCCAGATGTTCAAGCATTTGTTCAGGCTCTGGTTAGGATCAAGCCTGTTTACAGACCTTTGACTCCTCCCTGGAGTCTAAATCTAGTTCTTTCAGTTCTTCAAGGGGTTCCGTTTGAACCCTTACATTCCGTAGATATTAAGTTATTATCTTGGAAAGTTTTGTTTTTGGTTGCAATTTCTTCTGCTAGAAGAGTTTCAGAGTTATCTGCTCTGCAGTGTTCTCCGCCCTATCTGGTGTTCCATACAGATAAGGTGGTTTTGCGTACTAAGCCTGGTTTTCTTCCGAAAGTTGTTTCTAACAAAAACATTAACCAGGAGATAGTTGTACCTTCTTTGTGTCCGAATCCAGTTTCAAAGAAGGAACGTTTGCTACACAATTTGGACGTAGTCCGTGCTCTAAAATTCTATTTAGAGGCTACTAAAGATTTCAGACAAACATCTTCCTTGTTTGTTGTTTATTCTGGTAAAAGGAGAGGTCAAAAAGCGACTTCTACCTCTCTTTCCTTTTGGCTTAAAAGCATTATCCGATTGGCTTATGAGACTGCCGGACGGCAGCCTCCTGAAAGAATCACAGCTCACTCCACTAGGGCTGTGGCTTCCACATGGGCCTTCAAGAACGAGGCTTCTGTTGACCAGATATGTAAGGCAGCGACTTGGTCTTCACTGCACACTTTTGCCAAATTTTACAAATTTGATGCTTTTGCTTCTTCGGAGGCTATTTTTGGAAGAAAGGTTTTGCAAGCCGTGGTGCCTTCCATTTAGGTGACCTGATTTGCTCCCTCCCTTCATCCGTGTCCTAAAGCTTTGGTATTGGTTCCCACAAGTAAGGATGACGCCGTGGACCGGACACACCAATGTTGGAGAAAACAGAATTTATGCTTACCTGATAAATTACTTTCTCCAACGGTGTGTCCGGTCCACGGCCCGCCCTGGTTTTTTAATCAGGTCTGATGAATTATTTTCTCTAACTACAGTCACCACGGTATCATATGGTTTCTCCTATATATATTTCCTCCTGTCCGTCGGTCGAATGACTGGGGTGGGCGGAGCCTAGGAGGGATCATGTGCTTTGCTGGGACTCTTTGCCATTTCCTGTTGGGGAAGAGAATATCCCACAAGTAAGGATGACGCCGTGGACCGGACACACCGTTGGAGAAAGTAATTTATCAGGTAAGCATAAATTCTGTTTTTACATATTCTTGATGTAGTCGAAAGCTGCAACATGGTCTTCTCTGCATACCTTTTTAAAAACGTCACTGCTGGGTTTTTTTGCTTCTTCATAAGCAGCTTTGGGCAGGAAATTCCTTCCAGCCCCAGTGTCTGACATATAAGAACTGCCAGAAAATTGTCCCATCAATTCCGTTACATGGTCTATTTGCTTAAGTATTAATCACGTGTTATGTAGTAGTCCTACGGACTATCATCATTTTACGAAATAAAACATAATTTATGCTTACCTGATACATTATTTTCTTTTGGAATGATGATAGTCCATCAGTAACAGTTCTAATTGGCACCTCTATATACCCTGCTTTGTCTTTCCTACCTATATGTTTCCAATTCTCTGCTTGGCTATACTTTTAACTGAATAGAGTTGGGAGGTGGTAGGGTATTTAAAGGGAGAGTCTACGTCAACATTTTTATTGTTTAAAAAGATAGATAATCCCTTTGTTACCTATTCCACAGTTTTGCACAACCAACATGGTTTTATTAATATACTTTGTACCTCTGTGATTACCTTGTATCTATCTTTCTCAGACTGCATCATTATTTCAGTTCTATTTACAGACTTGCATTTTAGACAATTAGTGCACAGGAGTGAGCACAGAGTTATCTATATGGCACACATGAACAAGCATCGTCTTGTTGTGAAAAGCCATAAAAATGCCTTAAGTAGACTGTCCCTTTACTCTTGTTTGGGTTCTTGGCCTCCTCCTAGTGGTAGGAGTTATATCCCACTTGTTATGAAGCCCTATGGACTATCATCATTCCAAAAGAAAATAATGTCCTTGGAATTTTTTTCTCTAAGGGGTTAACAAAATGAGAGTATTTTATTGTTTTTTTTTTGTTTTTGGGGTGGTAAATGGGGAGCTGAGGTCTACCTATGAGTAAGGCGATGATGTAAGACCTGCATCTCCCAGCCTTGATGTTTTTATCTTACTGTTTGTGGTCTTGATAATACAATGTTCTGGAATTTTACTTCACGTTTGTACTGAGTATCCCTGAACTGAATGTCCAAGTACCCCTAGGGGTACATGTAACAGGGCTCTATGGTTCTGTATCCAAATGCAGAGATAGTGTTTCCCCTTTATTTTGTTCTTGTTTTGAGCGGACTGTTGCATGGTAGCTAATCCACACTCCACGGCTGTAATAAGTGGTATAGCATTAGGCTCTAGACAAATCAATAAATTTAACCTCTTGGAGAGGCCGGGATGCTGTATAAATGTTTTCCTTCAGCAGAGGTTCTGTAAGCCCTTTCTCCTGATAGTATAGTTCCTTGAATCCTTTGGTAAATGCAGCATCTTTATATGGAGGGTGCTTCTGGTGTTCTGTACCCACCTTACAGAGTTGCATTTAAAGGGATATTAAACCCAATTTTTTTTCTTTCATGATTCAGATAGAACATGCAACTTTCTAATTTGCTTCTTTTATCAATTTTTATACATTCTCTTGCAATCTTTATTTGAATAAGCAGGAATGTAATGTTAGGACCTGGCCCATTTTTGGTTCAGCACCTGGGTAGCGCTTGCTGATTGGTGGCTACATTTACCCACCAATCGGCAAGCGCCACCCAGGTGCGGAACCAAAAATGGGCCGGCTTCTAACCTTATTACTGTTTTTTCAAATAAAGATAGCAAGAGAATGTAGAAAAATTGATAATAGGAGTAAATTTAGAAAGTAAATATTTATTGAGAGTACGTTAAATGTATAACATTGTTACAAATACTTCTGCCATAGAATGCTAAAGGAGACATCAGAGCCCATATGAGCCCACCTAGGTTTACTTTTCAATAGAGGATACAAAGGGAAAGAATACAATTTGATAATAGAATTAGTACTCTGTCTAAATTATGGGCGTTTAGTTATGACTTTACTTCCTGTTTATGAAGTGCATTTAAAGGTTAAAGGGATAGTTAAGTCAAAAATAAAAATTGCATAATTTAGATAGAAGTGAATTTGAAACTGTTAAAATTACATGCTCTATTTTCAAATGTGCTTTGTTCTCTTGGTATCCATTGTTAAAAAGAATATGTACATATCCTACTCTAGTGAGAGCTAGCTGGTTATTGGTGCCTGCACACATTTGTCTCTTGTGATTTGCTGACTGTGTTCAGCTAGCTCGCAGTAGTGCACTGTTGCTCATTGTCAAGATCTTTTCTGAGGGTTTTTCCTGCATCTTACAGCAGAAAGACTGGAGCGGCAGTGTGTTGAAATTTGAAGTGCTGACCTTTACGACGTTTGACGGGTTCAGTAACCAATTGAAACAAGAGGAGTAGGCAATAGTTCAGCCAGGCAGTGAAAATCTTCTCCCAATGCGGGGATGCCACCAGCCTCCTATGTCTACAGTGTGCTGCTCCTTGTTATAACTTTACTGATTCTTGACACTGTGTTTGCACTGCCTCAGATAGGACAGTCTACTGCAAGCATTATTCTGCAGCTAAGGTGAGTGTCACGGAGAGGGGTGGTCCACTCACTACACCAGTACCACCTCTGGCCGTAACACACTAGGGGACAAGAGTGTCAAGGGGTCAATTACTCTCAAACCACTATAACCAATATCACTAGTGTACAAAAAAGGGTATAACAAACATCCCTACTGGTCCAGCTGTGATAGTGGGGAGAGTGCAAAACATTAAAGGGTTAATAACATAGCGTCCATACTTCGTATTCCAGATCCTTCAGGGCCTACAATCAACACAAAGTAACCCTCAAATCCTACCTACACCACCCCAAAACTCAATGTTCAAATATTTACCTCTTGTCACAAGCAGAGCTACTTGCAAAACTGTGACAACAGGGAGAGTGTAGGCATAAAGGGTTAACCTCACAGGGCTTCCAGTTGGCTACAATATCCCAGTTCATTTAGGACCTACAAGCCACCCCAATAAACCCCCAAAATCTATCAAAAAAATAGAAACCAATAGCAAAATTCATACCTTTTGCATGACACCTCCCCTTTAAAATGGTGAACTGAGGGGGGGTTAAGTCACACGCTTATCCCTGTGTCTACCAAGGCTCCTCTCTCTTGCCAACATGGCAAGCCATCTTGCTCACATTTGAGATTTTTCTCTCTCTTTCTTGCTGGACAATAGGGTTATCCTGCCACAGTATGAGACTCCATCTGAGTACCTCACTGCTGCATAGGTACAGCTGCAACTTTTGTAGGGTCTATGCTAGGGCCAAACAATCCTTTTCCACTGTTTCAATAGCCATCTCATGGGGTACTTACTCCCTTCCCGTTAACCCTATTGTTTTGTGTGTACAATGTTCTGTAGGGGTTAACTCAGACTCACTGTTATTAACTCCTATACCTGCAAGCTTATTAGCAGCCACCCTGGAAGCCTGCTGATGAAAAATCAATTTGGTGGGTACAGGATACACCAGCAGTAACAGAAGGTTGATTCCCCTCCCCCTCCACCCCACTCCTGAGTTAAACAGTATCACAGGAGTTTGGCACAGAGGAGCTAGGGCCTTCCACTTCAGTCACAAAAGAAAAGAAGGTTGGCGCTTACCACCTCCAGGGATCCGTGCTATCAGGCTGCGTTTGCTTCAGCGTAGGCACACGCCCTCGGTCCAGTAGTGCTTCCTGGAGCCCTGATCCTCACGCCTCCACTTCCGGCGTATTGTGAGACCACATGAACAGAAAAGTAGATCCGGGCTAACAGGGAAAAGCTCCTCAAAAATATATGAATCCTCAAAATAAGCTTCAAAAAAGAAAGCAAGTGATAACCGGTCAATGTACTTGCAGCCACTTCCCAAAACCTATTATTCAGAGCCTTTAGGATACCCCTTAATTATTGTTATAGTAACACCTAAATAAAAATCTACAAATTATAGTTTGGTAACGCTCACAGAAGTCGTGAATTCAGTTTCTAGAGCACAAAGACAGATCTGATTAAGTTTATAGTTTAATCTAACAAAAAGGGATCTCAGTGCAAAAATACTTAATAATCTGATGGTATATAAAAAAGGTTAATTAAACAATAAACACACACAATTGCAAAACAAATTATCAAACACAAAAAAAAGGACCAGAATCCAAAACTTACAATTTAAAATGAATTCCGTGGGAATTCCCAAATACTTGTGGTGTTCCTTTTCTCCAACATAGGTGTGTCCGGTCCACGGCGTCATCCTTACTTGTGGGATATTCTCTTCCCCAACAGGAAATGGCAAAGAGCCCAGCAAAGCTGGTCACATGATCCCTCCTAGGCTCCGCCTACCCCAGTCATTCTCTTTGCCGTTGTACAGGCAACATCTCCACGGAGATGGCTTAGAGTTTTTTAGTGTTTAACTGTAGTTTTTTATTATTCAATCAAGAGTTTGTTATTTTGAAATAGTGCTGGTATGTACTATTTACTCAGAAACAGAAAAGAGATGAAGATTTCTGTTTGTATGAGGAAAATGATTTTAGCAACCGTAACTAAAATCCATGGCTGTTCCACACAGGACTGTTGAGAGCAATTAACTTCAGTTGGGGGAACAGTGTGCAGTCTCTTGCTGCTTGAGGTATGACACATTCTAACAAGACGATGTAATGCTGGAAGCTGTCATTTTCCCTATGGGATCCGGTAAGCCATATTTATTACGATCGTAAATAAGGGCTTTACAAGGGCTTATTTAGACTGTAGACTTTTCTGGGCTAAATCGATTCATTATTAGCACATATTTAGCCTTGAGGAATCATTTTATCTGGGCTTTCCCAAAGCATCAGCAGAGTCTCATTTTCGCGCCGGTGTGGCGCACTTGTTTTTGAGAGGCATGGCATGCAGTCGCATGTGAGAGGAGCTCTGATACTTAGAAAAGACTTTCTGAAGGCGTCATTTGGTATCGTATTCCCCTTTGGGCTTGGTTGGGTCTCAGCAAAGCAGATACCAGGGACTGTAAAGGGGTTAAAGCTTATAACGGCTCCGGTTCCGTTATTTTAAGGGTTAAAGCTTCCAAATTTGGTGTGCAATATTTTTAAGGCTTTAAGACACTGTGGTGAAAATTTGGTGATTTTTGAACAATTCCTTCATGTTTTTTCGCAATTGCAGTAATAAAGTGTGTTCAGTTTAAAATTTAAAGTGACAGTAACGGTTTTATTTTAAAACGTTTTTTGTACTTTCTTATCAAGTTTATGCCTGTTTAACATGTCTGAACTACCAGATAGACTGTGTTCTGAATGTGGGGAAGCCAGAATTCCTATTCATTTAAATAAATGTGATTTATGTGATAATGACAATGATGCCCAAGATGATTCCTCAAGTGAGGGGAGTAAGCATGGTACTGCATCATTCCCTCCTTCGTCTACACGAGTCTTGCCCACTCAGGAGGCCCCTAGTACATCTAGCGCGCCAATACTCCTTACTATGCAACAATTAACGGCTGTAATGGATAATTCTGTCAAAAACATTTTAGCCAAAATGAACCCTTGTCAGCGTAAGCGTGGCTGCTCTGTTTTAGTTACTGAAGAGCATGACGACGCTGATATTAATATCTCTGAAGGGCCCCTAATCCAGTTTGAGGGGGCCAGGGAGGTTTTGTCTGAGGGAGAAATTACTGATTCAGGGAA
>NW_026511127.1:0-59567 GCF_027579735.1 Bombina bombina | reverse complement strand
ATGTGCAAAATGTCCTAGAGTTTCTTGCCTAGCTAATGAAACACCTCTTCATGTCTTTTGGAACTGTTCATTTGCTCAAGAGGTGTGGAAGCTGACAGGCCCTCTTTTTAAATGGTTGGGGGGTTTACGTTTCTTTAATATGGAGACAGTTTTATATGGTGATTTTGTATGTACGAATGTGTCAAAAATCTTATTTATTTGGATTTCTATTAATTGTTTTAAAGAGGCAATTTGGAAATGTCGAAATATTTTATTGTTTAAAAGAGACATTTTATTACCTAAGGACTGTATTCAGATGGCCTTAAGTTTCATTTACATTTATTATCTTAAAGACGTTAAATATATTGGGACTGTTGAAGCTAATAAACGGTGGCATGTTAAACTTTGGAATACAATACTTAAAATATCTTAATTTTTTAGCTTTACTATGATCTATGATGATGAGTTCTTATTAAGCTATATTTTGGATTGTTCCATATGTTTTGATTCTTATAGCTTGATTACTCTGAATGGATTTGGAAAAAAAAAAAAAAAAAAAAAAAAAAAAAAATCTGTTCTTATCAGTTTAATATCTGATACGCGCCCTATCTGGGTGCCATATATTAAATGGATTTTTGAAACAGGGAGATGGAAGAAGAGCTTGCTCTGTCCACTCCACGCATTGACCTGGTATTGCAGTACCTCCAGGACCGGTGCACCCCTCTCTTTTGCTGTGTGACAAAAACAGAATAATCCTCCTCATCCATACAACAACCAGAAGCCGAAATGAGCTGCAGCAGCTTGTTTCTGGAAGAAATCCTGAGCGACGAGCTGCTTTCCTGCCTGCTTGATTTCATTTTGGATTCTTGTTAACCCCTTGTGTGCTGCTTGGCCAAAAAAGCCTAGCAAACGTTATTTACCTGTCGAGGCGACGTGTTTGCTATCCTTTTGTGTTCATTCTTCATTTCATGAGCATTTCTTCCCAAATCTATGTATTGCTGTTTAAATTCATGCATTCATTAATTGATTTACTTATTTATTTACTTATTTATTTATTTATTTATTTCTGTGGTTCCTTATTTTGTATGTATTTAGATGTGTCCATTTCTTGATTTATGGATGTGTTTACTAATTATGTCTTTCTTTCTTTCTTTCTTTCTTTCTTTCTTTCTTTCTTTCTTTCTTTCTTTCTTTCATCTATCTATCTATCTATCTATCTATCTATCTATCTATCACTCCTTCTTGGCAGACAATAAAAGTCTTTGGAGCTGTCAATGTTGTCTTTGTGCTTCTTTCTCCCCCCTGGTGCCTGGACAGGGAAGTTTTTAAAAAAAGACTTGAGCCTGCTAGCTAGCTAGCTAGCTAGCGAGTGAGACAGGCAGGCAGCTAGTCCCCCACAAGATCCAGTAGCAGTAGCAGCTACTAGGTGCAATCAGCCTGATCTGCCAGCCCGCCCGGTGGCTTTCACGCCTTTCTGTGTGTCTGCGGAGTGTAGCTCCGACGATGGCGGGGGGAAGGAGGGGGGCCGTTTTCGGGGGAGGGTGGAGGAGGCGGAGCCATGCAAATTGGAGAGCAGCTCTCTGTCCAGTAGTCAGGAGGCAGCAGCAGCAGCAGGTTCCTGGTCGTCGCCGCTGCTGCTTTTTCTCCTAAAGCATATTATTTTGTGGTTATATCTAGTTGTGTTTTTTGCCTGGCCTAGCAGCCTGCCATGTGTTGTTATTTGCTGCTGCTTTAGAATTTGCAATGGTGTGATTTGTGGTTAGCATTGGAGTGAGTGCCCTGTCTCCCCGAGGCAGAGGGAGTGCTCTGAGCGTGCGGCGTCCCAGACAAGAGCGTTGCGTTATCGCTTCTCGGCCTTTTGGCTAAGATCAAGTGT
This sequence comes from Bombina bombina, assembly GCF_027579735.1. Taxonomy (NCBI): domain Eukaryota; kingdom Metazoa; phylum Chordata; class Amphibia; order Anura; family Bombinatoridae; genus Bombina; species Bombina bombina. Next base: position 57,712 of record NW_026511127.1, on the reverse strand, counting down.
AGTATCTGTTCTTATCAGTTTAATATCTGATACGCGCCCTATCTGGGTGCCATATATTAAATGGATTTTTGAAACAGGGAGATGGAAGAAGAGCTTGCTCTGTCCACTCCACGCATTGACCTGGTATTGCAGTACCTCCAGGACCGGTGCACCCCTCTCTTTTGCTGTGTGACAAAAACAGAATAATCCTCCTCATCCATACAACAACCAGAAGCCGAAATGAGCTGCAGCAGCTTGTTTCTGGAAGAAATCCTGAGCGACGAGCTGCTTTCCTGCCTGCTTGATTTCATTTTGGATTCTTGTTAACCCCTTGTGTGCTGCTTGGCCAAAAAAGCCTAGCAAACGTTATTTACCTGTCGAGGCGACGTGTTTGCTATCCTTTTGTGTTCATTCTTCATTTCATGAGCATTTCTTCCCAAATCTATGTATTGCTGTTTAAATTCATGCATTCATTAATTGATTTACTTATTTATTTACTTATTTATTTATTTATTTATTTCTGTGGTTCCTTATTTTGTATGTATTTAGATGTGTCCATTTCTTGATTTATGGATGTGTTTACTAATTATGTCTTTCTTTCTTTCTTTCTTTCTTTCTTTCTTTCTTTCTTTCTTTCTTTCTTTCTTTCTTTCTTTCTTTCATCTATCTATCTATCTATCTATCTATCTATCTATCTATCTATCACTCCTTCTTGGCAGACAATAAAAGTCTTTGGAGCTGTCAATGTTGTCTTTGTGCTTCTTTCTCCCCCCTGGTGCCTGGACAGGGAAGTTTTTAAAAAAAGACTTGAGCCTGCTAGCTAGCTAGCTAGCTAGCGAGTGAGACAGGCAGGCAGCTAGTCCCCCACAAGATCCAGTAGCAGTAGCAGCTACTAGGTGCAATCAGCCTGATCTGCCAGCCCGCCCGGTGGCTTTCACGCCTTTCTGTGTGTCTGCGGAGTGTAGCTCCGACGATGGCGGGGGGAAGGAGGGGGGCCGTTTTCGGGGGAGGGTGGAGGAGGCGGAGCCATGCAAATTGGAGAGCAGCTCTCTGTCCAGTAGTCAGGAGGCAGCAGCAGCAGCAGGTTCCTGGTCGTCGCCGCTGCTGCTTTTTCTCCTAAAGCATATTATTTTGTGGTTATATCTAGTTGTGTTTTTTGCCTGGCCTAGCAGCCTGCCATGTGTTGTTATTTGCTGCTGCTTTAGAATTTGCAATGGTGTGATTTGTGGTTAGCATTGGAGTGAGTGCCCTGTCTCCCCGAGGCAGAGGGAGTGCTCTGAGCGTGCGGCGTCCCAGACAAGAGCGTTGCGTTATCGCTTCTCGGCCTTTTGGCTAAGATCAAGTGTAGTATCTGTTCTTATCAGTTTAATATCTGATACGCGCCCTATCTGGGTGCCATATATTAAATGGATTTTTGAAACAGGGAGATGGAAGAAGAGCTTGCTCTGTCCACTCCACGCATTGACCTGGTATTGCAGTACCTCCAGGACCGGTGCACCCCTCTCTTTTGCTGTGTGACAAAAACAGAATAATCCTCCTCATCCATACAACAACCAGAAGCCGAAATGAGCTGCAGCAGCTTGTTTCTGGAAGAAATCCTGAGCGACGAGCTGCTTTCCTGCCTGCTTGATTTCATTTTGGATTCTTGTTAACCCCTTGTGTGCTGCTTGGCCAAAAAAGCCTAGCAAACGTTATTTACCTGTCGAGGCGACGTGTTTGCTATCCTTTTGTGTTCATTCTTCATTTCATGAGCATTTCTTCCCAAATCTATGTATTGCTGTTTAAATTCATGCATTCATTAATTGATTTACTTATTTATTTACTTATTTATTTATTTATTTATTTCTGTGGTTCCTTATTTTGTATGTATTTAGATGTGTCCATTTCTTGATTTATGGATGTGTTTACTAATTATGTCTTTCTTTCTTTCTTTCTTTCTTTCTTTCTTTCTTTCTTTCTATCTATCTATCTATCTATCTATCTATCTATCTATCTATCACTCCTTCTTGGCAGACAATAAAAGTCTTTGGAGCTGTCAATGTTGTCTTTGTGCTTCTTTCTCCCCCCTGGTGCCTGGACAGGGAAGTTTTTAAAAAAAGACTTGAGCCTGCTAGCTAGCTAGCTAGCTAGCGAGTGAGACAGGCAGGCAGCTAGTCCCCCACAAGATCCAGTAGCAGTAGCAGCTACTAGGTGCAATCAGCCTGATCTGCCAGCCCGCCCGGTGGCTTTCACGCCTTTCTGTGTGTCTGCGGAGTGTAGCTCCGACGATGGCGGGGGGAAGGAGGGGGGCCGTTTTCGGGGGAGGGTGGAGGAGGCGGAGCCATGCAAATTGGAGAGCAGCTCTCTGTCCAGTAGTCAGGAGGCAGCAGCAGCAGCAGGTTCCTGGTCGTCGCCGCTGCTGCTTTTTCTCCTAAAGCATATTATTTTGTGGTTATATCTAGTTGTGTTTTTTGCCTGGCCTAGCAGCCTGCCATGTGTTGTTATTTGCTGCTGCTTTAGAATTTGCAATGGTGTGATTTGTGGTTAGCATTGGAGTGAGTGCCCTGTCTCCCCGAGGCAGAGGGAGTGCTCTGAGCGTGCGGCGTCCCAGACAAGAGCGTTGCGTTATCGCTTCTCGGCCTTTTGGCTAAGATCAAGTGTAGTATCTGTTCTTATCAGTTTAATATCTGATACGCGCCCTATCTGGGTGCCATATATTAAATGGATTTTTGAAACAGGGAGATGGAAGAAGAGCTTGCTCTGTCCACTCCACGCATTGACCTGGTATTGCAGTACCTCCAGGACCGGTGCACCCCTCTCTTTTGCTGTGTGACAAAAACAGAATAATCCTCCTCATCCATACAACAACCAGAAGCCGAAATGAGCTGCAGCAGCTTGTTTCTGGAAGAAATCCTGAGCGACGAGCTGCTTTCCTGCCTGCTTGATTTCATTTTGGATTCTTGTTAACCCCTTGTGTGCTGCTTGGCCAAAAAAGCCTAGCAAACGTTATTTACCTGTCGAGGCGACGTGTTTGCTATCCTTTTGTGTTCATTCTTCATTTCATGAGCATTTCTTCCCAAATCTATGTATTGCTGTTTAAATTCATGCATTCATTAATTGATTTACTTATTTATTTACTTATTTATTTATTTATTTATTTCTGTGGTTCCTTATTTTGTATGTATTTAGATGTGTCCATTTCTTGATTTATGGATGTGTTTACTAATTATGTCTTTCTTTCTTTCTTTCTTTCTTTCTTTCTTTCTTTCTTTCTTTCTATCTATCTATCTATCTATCTATCTATCTATCTATCACTCCTTCTTGGCAGACAATAAAAGTCTTTGGAGCTGTCAATGTTGTCTTTGTGCTTCTTTCTCCCCCCTGGTGCCTGGACAGGGAAGTTTTTAAAAAAAGACTTGAGCCTGCTAGCTAGCGAGTGAGACAGGCAGGCAGCTAGCCCCCCCACAAGATCCAGTAGCAGTAGCAGCTACTAGGTGCAATCAGCCTGATCTGCCAGCCCGCCCGGTGGCTTTCACGCCTTTCTGTGTGTCTGCGGAGTGTAGCTCCGACGATGGCGGGGGGAAGGAGGGGGGCCGTTTTCGGGGGAGGGTGGAGGAGGCGGAGCCATGCAAATTGGAGAGCAGCTCTCTGTCCAGTAGTCAGGAGGCAGCAGCAGCAGCAGCAGGTTCCTGGTCGTCGCCGCTGCTGCTTTTTCTCCTAAAGCATATTATTTTGTGGTTATATCTAGTTGTGTTTTTTGCCTGGCCTAGCAGCCTGCCATGTGTTGTTATTTGCTGCTGCTTTAGAATTTGCAATGGTGTGATTTGTGGTTAGCATTGGAGTGAGTGCCCTGTCTCCCCGAGGCAGAGGGAGTGCTCTGAGCGTGCGGCGTCCCAGACAAGAGCGTTGCGTTATCGCTTCTCGGCCTTTTGGCTAAGATCAAGTGTAGTATCTGTTCTTATCAGTTTAATATCTGATACGCGCCCTATCTGGGTGCCATATATTAAATGGATTTTTGAAACAGGGAGATGGAAGAAGAGCTTGCTCTGTCCACTCCACGCATTGACCTGGTATTGCAGTACCTCCAGGACCGGTGCACCCCTCTCTTTTGCTGTGTGACAAAAACAGAATAATCCTCCTCATCCATACAACAACCAGAAGCCGAAATGAGCTGCAGCAGCTTGTTTCTGGAAGAAATCCTGAGCGACGAGCTGCTTTCCTGCCTGCTTGATTTCATTTTGGATTCTTGTTAACCCCTTGTGTGCTGCTTGGCCAAAAAAGCCTAGCAAACGTTATTTACCTGTCGAGGCGACGTGTTTGCTATCCTTTTGTGTTCATTCTTCATTTCATGAGCATTTCTTCCCAAATCTATGTATTGCTGTTTAAATTCATGCATTCATTAATTGATTTACTTATTTATTTACTTATTTATTTATTTATTTATTTCTGTGGTTCCTTATTTTGTATGTATTTAGATGTGTCCATTTCTTGATTTATGGATGTGTTTACTAATTATGTCTTTCTTTCTTTCTTTCTTTCTTTCTTTCTTTCTTTCTTTCTTTCTATCTATCTATCTATCTATCTATCTATCTATCTATCTATCTATCTATCACTCCTTCTTGGCAGACAATAAAAGTCTTTGGAGCTGTCAATGTTGTCTTTGTGCTTCTTTCTCCCCCCTGGTGCCTGGACAGGGAAGTTTTTAAAAAAAGACTTGAGCCTGCTAGCTAGCTAGCTAGCTAGCGAGTGAGACAGGCAGGCAGCTAGTCCCCCACAAGATCCAGTAGCAGTAGCAGCTACTAGGTGCAATCAGCCTGATCTGCCAGCCCGCCCGGTGGCTTTCACGCCTTTCTGTGTGTCTGCGGAGTGTAGCTCCGACGATGGCGGGGGGAAGGAGGGGGGCCGTTTTCGGGGGAGGGTGGAGGAGGCGGAGCCATGCAAATTGGAGAGCAGCTCTCTGTCCAGTAGTCAGGAGGCAGCAGCAGCAGCAGGTTCCTGGTCGTCGCCGCTGCTGCTTTTTCTCCTAAAGCATATTATTTTGTGGTTATATCTAGTTGTGTTTTTTGCCTGGCCTAGCAGCCTGCCATGTGTTGTTATTTGCTGCTGCTTTAGAATTTGCAATGGTGTGATTTGTGGTTAGCATTGGAGTGAGTGCCCTGTCTCCCCGAGGCAGAGGGAGTGCTCTGAGCGTGCGGCGTCCCAGACAAGAGCGTTGCGTTATCGCTTCTCGGCCTTTTGGCTAAGATCAAGTGTAGTATCTGTTCTTATCAGTTTAATATCTGATACGCGCCCTATCTGGGTGCCATATATTAAATGGATTTTTGAAACAGGGAGATGGAAGAAGAGCTTGCTCTGTCCACTCCACGCATTGACCTGGTATTGCAGTACCTCCAGGACCGGTGCACCCCTCTCTTTTGCTGTGTGACAAAAACAGAATAATCCTCCTCATCCATACAACAACCAGAAGCCGAAATGAGCTGCAGCAGCTTGTTTCTGGAAGAAATCCTGAGCGACGAGCTGCTTTCCTGCCTGCTTGATTTCATTTTGGATTCTTGTTAACCCCTTGTGTGCTGCTTGGCCAAAAAAGCCTAGCAAACGTTATTTACCTGTCGAGGCGACGTGTTTGCTATCCTTTTGTGTTCATTCTTCATTTCATGAGCATTTCTTCCCAAATCTATGTATTGCTGTTTAAATTCATGCATTCATTAATTGATTTACTTATTTATTTACTTATTTATTTATTTATTTATTTCTGTGGTTCCTTATTTTGTATGTATTTAGATGTGTCCATTTCTTGATTTATGGATGTGTTTACTAATTATGTCTTTCTTTCTTTCTTTCTTTCTTTCTTTCTTTCTTTCTTTCTTTCTTTCTTTCTTCTATCTATCTATCTATCTATCTATCTATCTATCTATCTATCTATCTATCTATCACTCCTTCTTGGCAGACAATAAAAGTCTTTGGAGCTGTCAATGTTGTCTTTGTGCTTCTTTCTCCCCCCTGGTGCCTGGACAGGGAAGTTTTTAAAAAAAGACTTGAGCCTGCTAGCTAGCTAGCTAGCTAGCGAGTGAGACAGGCAGGCAGCTAGTCCCCCACAAGATCCAGTAGCAGTAGCAGCTACTAGGTGCAATCAGCCTGATCTGCCAGCCCGCCCGGTGGCTTTCACGCCTTTCTGTGTGTCTGCGGAGTGTAGCTCCGACGATGGCGGGGGGAAGGAGGGGGGCCGTTTTCGGGGGAGGGTGGAGGAGGCGGAGCCATGCAAATTGGAGAGCAGCTCTCTGTCCAGTAGTCAGGAGGCAGCAGCAGCAGCAGGTTCCTGGTCGTCGCCGCTGCTGCTTTTTCTCCTAAAGCATATTATTTTGTGGTTATATCTAGTTGTGTTTTTTGCCTGGCCTAGCAGCCTGCCATGTGTTGTTATTTGCTGCTGCTGCTTTAGAATTTGCAATGGTGTGATTTGTGGTTAGCATTGGAGTGAGTGCCCTGTCTCCCCGAGGCAGAGGGAGTGCTCTGAGCGTGCGGCGTCCCAGACAAGAGCGTTGCGTTATCGCTTCTCGGCCTTTTGGCTAAGATCAAGTGTAGTATCTGTTCTTATCAGTTTAATATCTGATACGCGCCCTATCTGGGTGCCATATATTAAATGGATTTTTGAAACAGGGAGATGGAAGAAGAGCTTGCTCTGTCCACTCCACGCATTGACCTGGTATTGCAGTACCTCCAGGACCGGTGCACCCCTCTCTTTTGCTGTGTGACAAAAACAGAATAATCCTCCTCATCCATACAACAACCAGAAGCCGAAATGAGCTGCAGCAGCATGTTTCTGGAAGAAATCCTGAGCGACGAGCTGCTTTCCTGCCTGCTTGATTTCATTTTGGATTCTTGTTAACCCCTTGTGTGCTGCTTGGCCAAAAAAGCCTAGCAAACGTTATTTACCTGTCGAGGCGACGTGTTTGCTATCCTTTTGTGTTCATTCTTCATTTCATGAGCATTTCTTCCCAAATCTATGTATTGCTGTTTAAATTCATGCATTCATTTATTGATTTATTGATTTACTTATTTATTTATTTATTTATTTATGTATGTATTTATTTATTTCTGTGGTTCCTTATTTTGTATGTATTTAGATGTGTCCATTTCTTGATTTATGGATGTGTTTACTAATTATGTCTTTCTTTCTTTCTTTCTTTCTTTCTTTCTTTCTTTCTTTCTTTCTTTCTTTCTTTCTATCTATCTATCTATCTATCTATCTATCACTCCTTCTTGGCAGACAATAAAAGTCTTTGGAGCTGTCAATGTTGTCTTTGTGCTTCTTTCTCCCCCCTGGTGCCTGGACAGGGAATTTTTTCAAAAAAGACTTGAGCCTGCTAGCTAGCGAGTGAGACAGGCAGGCAGCTAGCCCCCCACAAGATCCAGTAGCAGTAGCAGCTACTAGGTGCAATCAGCCTGATCTGCCAGCCCGCCCGGTGGCTTTCACGCCTTTCTGTGTGTCTGCGGAGTGTAGCTCCGACGATGGCGGGGGGAAGGAGGGGGGCCGTTTTCGGGGGAGGGTGGAGGAGGCGGAGCCATGCAAATTGGAGAGCAGCTCTCTGTCCAGTAGTCAGGAGGCAGCAGCAGCAGCAGGTTCCTGGTCGTCGCCGCTGCTGCTTTTTCTCCTAAAGCAGATTATTTGGTGGTTATATCTAGTTGTGTTTTTTGTCTGGCCTAGCAGCCTGCCATGTGTTGTTATTTGCTGCTGCTGCTTTTGGATTTGCAATGGTGTGATTTGTGGTTAGCATTGGAGTGAGTGCCCTGTCTCCCCGAGGCAGAGGGAGTGCTCTGAGCGTGCGGCGTCCCAGACAAGAGCGTTGCGGTTATCGCTTCTCGGCCTTTTGGCTCAGATCAAGTGTCTGAGTCAGAAGGAGTGGCGGAACCTGACCCCTCGGCCTGGTGGTGTTTCCTTCGGGTGCACCACCTGCTGCTATTGGGGGGTTAGCTATCCAAAGCGTCCGGGTTGCGATCGTGTTGCCATTATGGCAGCAATTACTGGAGGAAGTGTCGTGGAGAGTGTCGTGGAGAGTGTCGGAGGTGCTGGACGTGTCGGAGGTGTCGGAGGTGCTGGACGTGTCGGAGATGTCGGAGGTGCTGGAGGTGTCGGAGGTGCTGGAGGTGTCGGAGGTGTCGGAGGTGCTGGAGGTGTTGGAGGTGTTGGGGGTGTTGGAGGTGCTGGACGTGTCGGAGGTGTCGGAGGTGCTGGACGTGTCGGAGGTAACGAGGAAGCTGGAGATCGTGGTAAGGGGAAATCAGGAGGACCTAGGCGGGTTAATTCTATTGGGACTTACCCGTATGATACGTTACGTATCCAAGTGGCTCCTGAATATCAGGTTTTAAAAAATGGTGTTTTTATTCAAAAAAACATTATGGTTGATCTATTTGGATTTGCTTTCGAACAATTTATGTGTTTTCAAGATTTTTTTAGGAAAGGCTATTTTGATCTGACAATGCTTTCCAATCAACTGGTGAATGTTGTTTTAGAAAAATGTAGAATTTACAAAGCACATGATGATTTGCAAGGGGTTAAATTTTCAACTATGTTCGGTGGTGGTGAAAAATTATTGATTGTACACATGTATAACCCCCATGTGAAGGAGGCGGAAATTACCCGTTATCTAATGAGGTTTTGTTCCAGAATTAATCCGGAAGGTCAAGTTTTTAATTCTTTTGGGGTTTGGAATGGGAAGTGGAAATTTCGCGTCTCTTTCCGCCCAAATGAAGAGGAATTTGGAGGATTTCTAAGACCCCCCCCCTCTGTTCTCCATCGGGAGCAACAGAGGGTTTTTGGTTTTCAATCAGATGCCCCCGTACTGTCGTACGTGTTTACGGTACGGGCATGATTCGTCTGATTGTGCTGAGGACCAAGTGTGCCGTTTTTGTAAGAAGACTGGTCACTTGAGTAAGGACTGTAAGATTCGTGTGTGTGATCTCTGTGGAGAGTTGGATCACCTTAGTCGTGTTTGCCCTGAGAGGCGAAGGTGGGAGACAAGGAGGCAGCCCTTGGTGGTGCACTTAGGTACTCCTTCTGAGAAGGGGGAGTCTCAGGTGCATTCTGTGGCGGAACAGCCTGGTACTTTGTCTCCTATGGAAGAAGGGGGTGAAGAGTTGAATTTCACCAGTTCTCAGGTTGTTCTAAAACCTGTGTCTCCTGTTGAAAAACAGGTTCTTATGGATACTAGTGACGTAGGTACCTCTGGTTCAATTCAGGGGTCTTTTGTCCCTCCTACCTCTTCCCAGCAAAAGAGGTCTGCCGTATCTTTAACGAAATTTGGATTTAAGGCTGAGAAATCTACTTCTGTGAAGCCGAAGTCTTTCGAGTCTGGAGTGGATGTTGTGGCTGAGGGGGATGGGAATCCCTCAAAGAAGCCGAAGTTTCAACCTGAGGAGGATTTTTCCTCTTCTATGGGCCACTTGGTGCATGAAAATAGATTTTCTGCTCTAGAACAGGACCCGGTTTCCCCTAATGAAGTTTTACAGGACGTTGACTTTCAGCTTCTGACTGGGACTGATAACATTTCGGACGCTAGTAGTGATGCAGCTAGCGTCATAAGGATTGATGATACATCAATGCCTGATGGAGAGGTTGTAGCAAGCCCTGCGCCCAGTGACGTTTCTGAGGGCCAGGGTGGTTTCCTGCTTAGGAGGTCTTCTAGGTAGGATGCTGTGCTGCTCCTCTCCAGATGCTTAGAATAGCATCTCTAAATACACGGGGCTTTAAAAGCCCTCCTCGGAGGGCGGCCCTGTGTGATTTTTTAGCTAACACTAATAATGATATTTTTTATTTACAAGAATGTTGTATAGACAAGAATGATAAAGTTGAAGTTTTAAAAAAATATTGGGATAGGGGCCCATCAGTATGGTCAGGTAGTAACGAGAATAAGTCTGTAGGGGTGGGCATCCTTTTTAATAGCCATGATTTTATTATTAATAGTTTTATTGAAATTGTCCCGGGTAGGCTTTTAGTTGTCCATGTTAGTTATTTTAATTTTAGTTTTAGGTGTTTTAATGTTTATGCCCCTGTTATTAAAAAAGAGAGGTTAGAGTTTTTTAAGATTTTAGCTTTGTTTTTAGCAGGTTCAGAACCTTTGATTTTAGGTGGGGATTTTAACTGTGTTTTACCAGGTGAGAAGAGGGAGAGTGTGAGTGTGAGTGAGCGTTTGGATGGGTCTGCCAGTGTGTTGAAAGGTATGATTGAGGATTTTAGGTTAAATGATGTATGGATGAGGTTGAATGGTGCGGATCCTGGTTTTACGTGGAGTAATAGGGCGGTTAAATCCCGTATTGATTTTATGTTTTTATCAAAGGTTTTTAGTTTGCGGTCTTGTGTTTTAAGTGAGAATGTGTTTTCTGACCACAAGCTTTTAGAGTGTGTATGTGAGTTACCTGCTGAGCAGAATTTTAAATCTTCTTATTGGAAACTTAATACCTCTCTTTTAGATGATGATTTTATTAGACAGAGTTTTATTGATAGTTATAGGAAGTGGAGTTTTAGTCGGGGGGATGAGGACATTATTTTATGGTGGGATAAAGTTAAAGTTTTAATTCGGGACTTTTTTATTAGAATGGGTAAGAGAGTGGCTAGGGAGAAGAGGGAATTTTATTGTAAATTAAATTTTAGACTTCAAGCACTTTATCAGGCGAGATCTTATGGTTTTAATGTAGACGATGATATTTTAAAATTAAAAGAAGAAATTAGGAGAAATTTAGAGGAAAAGGGGAAACAAATTATATTTAATTCTAAAGTACAAGTTTTAGAGGAGGATGAGAAGTGTTCTAGGTTCTTTTTTAAAAAATTAGTTAGTAAAAAGAGTTTTATGGGGAGTATAGAGGGGAAATCGGATATTAATGGTATGAAGCATGAGGTTTTTAATTTTTATTCGGATTTATATTCTCCCAAATTTTTAGATCCCTCCCTAAAAGAACATTTTTTATCACAATTGGATTCTTCTTTTAATTTTAATGATCAATCTTTTTTAGCTCAGGATTTTAGTTGTGCAGAAATTTTAGGGGTTATTAAAAGTTTTAGTAATGGTAAGACCCCAGGAAATGATGGGTTACCAATTGAATTTTATAGGGTTTTTTGGGATGTTTTAAAGGATGATTTTATGATTTTATTTAAAAAGTGTAGTGATTTTAATATTTTACCTTTATCTTGGACGCAGGGAGTTGTTGTTTTAATTTATAAAAAAGGTGATAAGGATAGTATTAAGAACTGGCGTCCCATTACACTTTTAAATACAGATTATAAAATTTTTACTAAACTTTTAGCATCCCGTTTGAAATCTGTCATTTCCAAAGTTGTAGCCCCCTGTCAGGCCTGTGCGGTGCCTGGGAGGAGTATAACGGAAATTTTAAGCACGATTAGAGATTCGATATTTTATTGTTTAGATAGGGATCAGAGCTTGGCTCTTTTTAGTGTAGACTTTGAGAAAGCCTTCGATCGCGTGTCACATGAGTTTTTATTTACGGTTTTAGAGAGGATGGGTGTGCCTGTACGGATGCTAAATCAGATTAGGAGTGTGTATGATGGTTGTGTGAGTAGAGTGTCTGTTAATGGGTTTTTAACTGATGGTGTTTTTATTAAGTCTGGGGTTAAGCAGGGCTGTCCCCTATCACCTATTTTATTTATTTGTTGTGTTGAGCCACTATTATGTGCATTAAGAAAAGACAAGGTGATTCGTGGTGTGCCTGTTCCTGGAGGGGGAGGAACGCAAGCTAAAACCGTGGCATACATGGATGACATCACCGTTCTGTGCACTGACATAGTCTCTTTAAATAGAGCAGTAAGGACTGTGGAGTGGTTCTGTTGTGCGTCTGGGTGTAAGATGAATGCGGATAAATCTGAGTGTATGTTGTATGGCCGGTGGGACAGTTTGCTTGGTGTGACTGTGCCGCTTGTGAGAGAGAAGATTAAGATTTTAGGCATCTATTTTACGGGTAACATGAAATATGATTTTATGTGGGAAACCGTTTTAGCAAAAGTTAAGAAAAAAATTCAGTTGTGGGCTTTTAGAAAGTTAACTTTAGAGGGTAAGATTTTAATAGTTAGACAGGTGATTTTACCCATTGTTTTATATGTATCCATGGTTTTATTTCCCCCGGTTTTATTTTTAAAGAGAATTATTCGTGAATGTTTTATTTTTTATTGGGGGGCTAAAATGGAGCGTTTTAAAAGAACTGAATTACAGAAATTGTCTTTTAATGGTGGGAAGAACGCTCTGGACATGGATAGGTTTTTAAGTTTTAAGTTTTTATCCTATAATATAAAGATGGCTCTTTGCAGTGAGGATTGCATTGCTAGTTTGTTTATAAAATACACCACTGGATTTATTTTTCACAAATACAAATGGGTTCAATTGGCTTTGAATAGACCTTATGCGTTTAACCTGCCCAAACATTATGTGGTTTTAGAGAGAATCATTCGAGTTTTTAAGTTGCAGAATTTTACTACAGAGACTTTAATTGATCATAAGAAAATTTTTGGGGTATTTTTCACTGGCGAAGTTATAAGTCCTGTTGTAAATTTTTCTGCAATTGTCTCTCGACAAGTCTGGAAGAACGTGGCGCATAAATTTCTATCTAACTTCCAGAAGGATTTGGCCTGGGGGATTGTCACAGGCTCTCTCCCTACCAGGGAATTCCAGCATAGACGGGGCCTGGTTGCCAGTGCCAAGTGCCCTCGAGCAGGGTGTGAAAGTTGTGAGACGCCACTTCACATCTTTTGGAACTGCAGATTTGCACAAGAGGTCTGGAGGCAAATTAGTCCCCTTCTAAAGTGGGTAGGCGGTCTGAGGATTCTCAACCATGAGGCTGTTTTATATGGCAAGATGCTTTGCATAGCGGAAGAAAAGTTTTTATATGTCTGGCTTATTATCAATTGTTTTAAAGAAGCCATCTGGCTGGCCAGAAATATTTTACTTTTTAATCATGAACTTTTATCTGTAAAGAACTGTGTACAATATGCCCTGAGTTTAATCCATATTTATTATTTACGCGAAAAGAAAAGCATCGGAGATAAAGATGCTAAAGCACATTTTGGCTTTCTGTTCTGGAGCCGGATCTCCTTTTAATTATATTTTATGCTTTTCTAGGGACAGTTGTAGGGACAGCTGTAGGGAAAGCTGTAGGGTCAGTTAGTTGGGTTGGTGAAGAGAGGGACAGAGCTGAGGGTGAGCTTATAGGGTTATTCTGAGGGACAGTTCTTTTATGCCAGTTGTTTTATGTCAGTTGTTTTATGCCAGTTGTTTTATGTCATTTTATGTCTGTCTGTATATGCCAGTTTTTACTGATTTTTCTGGCTTTTTCACAGATGATGTGATTGAGTCCCTCATTGGTTTTATGTGTGTATTCTCCTTCGGGGGAATTAAAACTGGAGGTTAACTCTTAACTGAAGTGAAAAAAAAAAAAAAAAAAAAAAAAAAAAAAAAAATCTGTTCTTATCAGTTTAATATCTGATACGCGCCCTATCTGGGTGCCATATATTAAATGGATTTTTGAAACAGGGAGATGGAAGAAGAGCTTGCTCTGTCCACTCCACGCATTGACCTGGTATTGCAGTACCTCCAGGACCGGTGCACCCCTCTCTTTTGCTGTGTGACAAAAACAGAATAATCCTCCTCATCCATACAACAACCAGAAGCCGAAATGAGCTGCAGCAGCATGTTTCTGGAAGAAATCCTGAGCGACGAGCTGCTTTCCTGCCTGCTTGATTTCATTTTGGATTCTTGTTAACCCCTTGTGTGCTGCTTGGCCAAAAAAGCCTAGCAAACGTTATTTACCTGTCGAGGCGACGTGTTTGCTATCCTTTTGTGTTCATTCTTCATTTCATGAGCATTTCTTCCCAAATCTATGTATTGCTGTTTAAATTCATGCATTCATTTATTGATTTATTGATTTACTTATTTATTTATTTATTTATTTATTTATGTATGTATTTATTTATTTCTGTGGTTCCTTATTTTGTATGTATTTAGATGTGTCCATTTCTTGATTTATGGATGTGTTTACTAATTATGTCTTTCTTTCTTTCTTTCTTTCTTTCTTTCTTTCTTTCTTTCTTTCTTTCTTTCTATCTATCTATCTATCTATCTATCTATCTATCTATCTATCACTCCTTCTTGGCAGACAATAAAAGTCTTTGGAGCTGTCAATGTTGTCTTTGTGCTTCTTTCTCCCCCCTGGTGCCTGGACAGGGAATTTTTTCAAAAAAGACTTGAGCCTGCTAGCTAGCGAGTGAGACAGGCAGGCAGCTAGCCCCCCACAAGATCCAGTAGCAGTAGCAGCTACTAGGTGCAATCAGCCTGATCTGCCAGCCCGCCCGGTGGCTTTCACGCCTTTCTGTGTGTCTGCGGAGTGTAGCTCCGACGATGGCGGGGGGAAGGAGGGGGGCCGTTTTCGGGGGAGGGTGGAGGAGGCGGAGCCATGCAAATTGGAGAGCAGCTCTCTGTCCAGTAGTCAGGAGGCAGCAGCAGCAGCAGGTTCCTGGTCGTCGCCGCTGCTGCTTTTTCTCCTAAAGCAGATTATTTGGTGGTTATATCTAGTTGTGTTTTTTGTCTGGCCTAGCAGCCTGCCATGTGTTGTTATTTGCTGCTGCTGCTTTTGGATTTGCAATGGTGTGATTTGTGGTTAGCATTGGAGTGAGTGCCCTGTCTCCCCGAGGCAGAGGGAGTGCTCTGAGCGTGCGGCGTCCCAGACAAGAGCGTTGCGGTTATCGCTTCTCGGCCTTTTGGCTAAGATCAAGTGTAGTATCTGTTCTTATCAGTTTAATATCTGATACGCGCCCTATCTGGGTGCCATATATTAAATGGATTTTTGAAACAGGGAGATGGAAGAAGAGCTTGCTCTGTCCACTCCACGCATTGACCTGGTATTGCAGTACCTCCAGGACCGGTGCACCCCTCTCTTTTGCTGTGTGACAAAAACAGAATAATCCTCCTCATCCATACAACAACCAGAAGCCGAAATGAGCTGCAGCAGCATGTTTCTGGAAGAAATCCTGAGCGACGAGCTGCTTTCCTGCCTGCTTGATTTCATTTTGGATTCTTGTTAACCCCTTGTGTGCTGCTTGGCCAAAAAAGCCTAGCAAACGTTATTTACCTGTCGAGGCGACGTGTTTGCTATCCTTTTGTGTTCATTCTTCATTTCATGAGCATTTCTTCCCAAATCTATGTATTGCTGTTTAAATTCATGCATTCATTTATTGATTTATTGATTTACTTATTTATTTATTTATTTATTTATTTATGTATGTATTTATTTATTTCTGTGGTTCCTTATTTTGTATGTATTTAGATGTGTCCATTTCTTGATTTATGGATGTGTTTACTAATTATGTCTTTCTTTCTTTCTTTCTTTCTTTCTTTCTTTCTTTCTATCTATCTATCTATCTATCTATCTATCTATCACTCCTTCTTGGCAGACAATAAAAGTCTTTGGAGCTGTCAATGTTGTCTTTGTGCTTCTTTCTCCCCCCTGGTGCCTGGACAGGGAATTTTTTCAAAAAAGACTTGAGCCTGCTAGCTAGCGAGTGAGACAGGCAGGCAGCTAGCCCCCCACAAGATCCAGTAGCAGTAGCAGCTACTAGGTGCAATCAGCCTGATCTGCCAGCCCGCCCGGTGGCTTTCACGCCTTTCTGTGTGTCTGCGGAGTGTAGCTCCGACGATGGCGGGGGGAAGGAGGGGGGCCGTTTTCGGGGGAGGGTGGAGGAGGCGGAGCCATGCAAATTGGAGAGCAGCTCTCTGTCCAGTAGTCAGGAGGCAGCAGCAGCAGCAGGTTCCTGGTCGTCGCCGCTGCTGCTTTTTCTCCTAAAGCAGATTATTTGGTGGTTATATCTAGTTGTGTTTTTTGTCTGGCCTAGCAGCCTGCCATGTGTTGTTATTTGCTGCTGCTGCTTTTGGATTTGCAATGGTGTGATTTGTGGTTAGCATTGGAGTGAGTGCCCTGTCTCCCCGAGGCAGAGGGAGTGCTCTGAGCGTGCGGCGTCCCAGACAAGAGCGTTGCGGTTATCGCTTCTCGGCCTTTTGGCTCAGATCAAGTGTCTGAGCCATTAGGAGTTGAAGAACCTGTCCCCTCGGCCTGGTGGTGTTTCCTTCGGGTGCACCACCTGCTGCTATTGGGGGGACAGCTATCTGAGACGTCCGGTTGCGATCGAGTTGCCAGTATGGCGGCTATTGTTGCTGTGCCCATGGAGGGTGTTGTCGGAGGTGTCGGAGGTGTCGGAGGTGTCGGAGGTGTCGGAGGTGTCGGAGGTGTCGGAGGTGTCGGAGGTGTCGGAGGTGTCGGAGGTGTCGGAGGTGTCGGAGGTGTCGGAGGTGTCGGAGGAGTCGGAGGTGCTGGAGATGTCGGAGGTGTCGGAGGTGTCGGAGAGGAGGTTAAAGGTCGTGATGGTGGATCTGGTAAGGGGGAAGCAGGTCGCAGAAGGGTAAGTGCCATTGGCTCCTATCCAAATGATACTTTACGTATACAGGTGGCTCCTGAATATCAGGTACTGAAAACTGGTGCTTTCCTTCAGAAAATTGTTATGGTGGATTTATTTGGATTTTCTTTTGATCAATTTTGGTGCTTTCAGGACTTCTATAGGAAGGGTTATTTTGATTTGACCATGATTTCAAATCAATTGGCAAATGTGGTCCTAGAAAAATGCCGGTTGTACAGGAATCATGAGGCTTTGGAAGGGGTGAAATTCTCACCTATCTTTGGTGGAGGTGAAAAACTTTTAATTGTACATATGTATAACCCTCATGTTCCGGAAGGTGAAATCACTCGTTACCTTATGAGGTTTTGTGCCAGGATTAACCCTGAGGGGAAAGTTTTCAACAACTTTGGTGTGTGGACGGGAAAGTGGAAATTTAGAGTAGCTTTCCGTCCAGTTGAAGACGAGTTTGGAGGTTTTTTAAGACCCCCTCCTCTGTTCTCTATCGGGAGTAACAGAGGTTTTCTGGTGTTTAATCAGATGCCCCCATATTGTCGCAGATGTTTGAGATATGGGCATGACTCTTCGGCTTGTTTGGAGGAACAAGCTTGTCGCTTTTGTAAAAAAGTGGGACATCTGAGTAAGGACTGCACGATTCGTATTTGTGACCTTTGTGGAGAATCGGACCATTTGAGTCGTGCTTGTCCTGAAAGGAGAAGGTGGGAGACAAAACGTCAGCCCTTTGTGGTGCACCTGGGCACTCCTTCTGGGAAGGGGGAGTGTCAGGAGCATCTGGTGGGGAAACAACCTGTCCCTTCGTCTCCCATGGAGGAAGGTGGTGTGACGTTGAATGTCTCGGATTCTCAGGTTTTGGAATCTGTGTCCATGGATGGAGGCCATGCGCCTATGGATACTGGTGAGGCAGGGTCCTCAGGCTCAACCCAGTGGTCTGTCGTTCCTCCCTCTCTTTATAAACAAAGGAGGTTTGAGGATAAAACTCATATATCTGGATTTAGGGCTGAGAAGCTTGCTTCTGTGAAGCCGAAGGTTTCTCATACTGCTGCTAAGGAGGTTATGGCTGAGGGGGAGGAGAATCCTCCTAAGAAGCTGAAGATTTTACCTGGGGAGGATGTTTTTTCCTCTCTATCTCCTGATCTGAGCCACCTGGAGCATCAGAACCGCTTCTTGCCCCTTGAACAGGATTCTGTTTTAAAAACTATTGATTTTGATATATTGACTGAGACTGTAAATATTTCAGATACTAGCTGTGGGGATGCTAGTGATCTCAGGGTTGATGAGTTGTCAACGCCTGTAGGAGAGGAGATTGCAAGTCCTGCGCCCAGTGATCTTTCTGAGGGTCAGGATGGATTCCTTTTAAGAAGGTCTTCAAGATAAAAATGATTTGCATCTTCTCTCCTGATGCTTAAAATAGCATCACTAAATACACGGGGTTTTAAAAGTCCTTCTAGAAGGACTACCTTGTGTGATTTTTTGAAAACAAGAAATAATGATATTATATTTTTACAAGAATGTGGTATTAATACAAATGATAGGCTTGAGGTTTTAGAAAAATGTTGGGATAATGGCCCCTCTATATGGTCAGGTAGCAATGAAAATAAATCTGTAGGAGTAGGGATTCTTTTTAATAGTCATTGTTTTACTGTTGATAGTTATGAGGAAGTTGTCCCGGGGAGACTTTTAATGGCCCATATTACTTTTCAGAATTTTAAATTTCGATGTCTTAATGTTTATGCCCCTGTTCTTAAAAAGGAGAGAAGTGAGTTTTTTAGGATTTTAGCTTTGTTTTTAGCAGGTTCTGTTCCTTTGATTTTAGGTGGGGATTTTAACTGTGTTTTACCAGGTGAGAAGAGGGAGAGTGTTGGTGTAAGTGTTAGATTGGATGGTTCTGCGAGTTTGTTAAAAGGTATGATTGAGGATTTTAGGTTGTGTGATGTATGGAAGAAATGTGGTGCGGATGATCCTGGTTTTACGTGGGCGAGTAGTACAGTGAAATCCCGTATTGATTTTTTATTTTTATCTAAGGTTTTTACTCCTAGGTCGTGTGTTGTCAGTGAGAATGTTTTTTCTGACCATAAGATTGTGGAGTGTGTGTGTGATATGCCTGCTGAACAAATGTCTAAGTCTGTGTACTGGAAGTTGAATGTTTCTCTTTTAAAGGATGATTTTATTAGGGAACGTTTTATTGCACAGTATAGGAAGTGGAGTTTTAGTCGGGGGGATGAGGATATTGTTTTATGGTGGGATAGAGTTAAGGTTAAGATTCGGGAGTTTTTTATTAGGATGGGCAAACAGAAGGCTAGGGAAAAAAGGGAGTTTTATGCTAAGTTAAATTTTAGGCTTCAAGCACTATTTCAGGCTCATTCTTATGGTTTTAACGTAGATGAAGATATTTTAAAATTAAAAGAAGAAATTAAGAAAAAATTGGAAGAAAAGGGGAAAGAAATTATTTTTAATACTAAAGTAGAAGTTTTGGAAGAAGATGAAAAATGTTCTAGATATTTTTTTAAAAAATTGGTTAATAACAAGAGTTTTATGGATAAAATTGAGGGAGAGGGTAAAATTAATGATATGAAGAGGGTTGTACATAAGTTTTATTCAGATTTATTTTCTTGCAGAACTCTTGATGATTCTTTAAAAGAGCATTTTTTAAGCCAGTTGAATTCTTCTTTTAATTTTATTGATCAGTCTTTTTTATCTAGTGATTTTAGTAGTGCTGAAATTTTAGGTGTTATTAAGAGTTTTTTAAATGGGAAAACCCCTGGAAATGATGGTCTGCCTATTGAATTTTATTCTACTTTTTGGGATGTTTTAAAAGATGATTTTATGATTTTATTTAATAAGTGTAGTAATTTTAATATTTTACCAGTGTCTTGGACGCAGGGCGTTGTGGTTTTAATATACAAAAAAGGTGATAAAGGTTCCCTTAAGAATTGGCGTCCTATTACACTTTTAAATGCGGATTATAAAATTTTTACAAAGCTTTTAGCATCTAGACTTAAGACCGTCATTTCCAAAGTTATAGCCCCCTGTCAGGCCTGTGCGGTGCCTGGGAGGAGTATAACTGAGATTTTATGCACTATTAGGGATACAATTTTTTATTGTTTAGATAGGGACCAGAGCTTAGCTCTTTTTAGTATTGATTTTGAAAAAGCTTTTGATAGAGTGTCGCATGAGTTTTTATTTGCTGTTTTAGAGAGGATGGGTGTGCCCGAGAGGATGCTAAATCAGATAAAAAGTGTGTATGATGGTTGTGTGAGTAGAGTGTCAGTGAATGGGTTTTTATCTGATGAGGTTTTTATTAAATCTGGCGTCAAACAAGGTTGTCCCCTTTCGCCTATTTTATTTATTTGTTGTGTGGAGCCGTTGTTGTGTGCCTTGAGGATGGATAAAGTGATTCGTGGTGTGCATGTTCCGGGTGGGAATGGATGTCAGGTCAAGACCTTAGCCTACATGGATGATATTACAGTTTTGTGTACGGATGTTGTGTCTCTGTGTAGAGCTATAAGAACGGTGAAGTGGTTTTGTTGTGCATCTGGGTGTAAGGTGAATGTTGATAAGTCTGAGTGTATGTTGTATGGGAGATGGGAGAGTTTGCTTGGTGTTGATGTGCCTTTGGTGAGGGATAAGATAAAGATTTTAGGTATTTATTTTACTGGGGATATGAGGTATGATTTTAATTGGGACCTCATTCTTGCAAAAGTTAAGAAAAAAATTCAGTTCTGGACATTCAGAAAGCTTACTTTAGAAGGGAAGATTTTAGTTGTGCGACAAGTTATTTTACCTATTATTTTATACGTAGCTATGGTTTTATTTCCCCCAGCACTTTGGCTGAAAAGGCTAATACGTGAATGTTTTATTTTTTATTGGGGAGCCAAGATGGAACGCTTCAAAAGATCGGAGCTTCAAAAATTGCCTGAAAATGGGGGGAAAAATGCCTTGGATTTAGAGATGTTTTTAAGTTTTAAATTTTTAGCGTTTAATATAAAGATGGCGCTTCGTAGTGATGATTGCATGACCAGCCTTTTTATCAAATACGCCACGGGTTTTATTTTTAAAAAATATAAATGGGTTAATTTGTTTTTAAATAGACCGTATGCTTTTAATCTACCCAAGCATTATGTTATTTTAGAGAAAATTATTAGGGGTTTTAAGTTGCAACATTTTACTGTAGAGATTTTAATTGACCATAGAAAGATTTTAAGGGTTTTTAAATCTGGTGAGATTGTGTCTCCGGTTTTAAATTTTTCTGGCAATGTTTCCCAGCTAATTTGGAAGAATGTGGCACAAAAGTTTTTAAGTAATTTTCAAAAAGATTTGGCCTGGGGGATAGTCACTGACTCTCTTCCCACGAGGGAATTCCAGCACCGTAGGGGCTTGGTTGCCAGAGCCAAGTGCCCGAGAGAGAGATGTGTCTCCAGTGAGTCGCCACTACACATCTTCTGGAACTGTGGTTTTGCACAGGAGATTTGGAGGCAAATTAGTCCCCTTTTAAAATGGGTAGGTGGTCTGCGTGTTTTAAATCATGAGGCGGTTTTATTTGGTAAATTTTCATGCATAGCTGAAGAAAAGTTTTTATATGTTTGGCTGATTTTAAATTGTTTTAAAGAAGCCATTTGGTTCGCTAGGAATCTTTTATTATTTAATCATGAGCTTTTACCCGTTAAAAATTGTATTCAGTATGCCCTTAGTTTAATTCATATTTATTTTTTAAGAGAAAGAAAGAGAGTAGGAGAAAAGCAAGCTAAAATCAACTTTGGCTTTTATTTCTGGAACAAGCTTTTCTATTAATGCTCTCTAGGGATAGAGATAGGGACAGTGTTTAGGGTCAGGTTTTAGGGTCATTTAGTGGGGTTGGTGAAGAGAGGGACAGTGTGAGGGAGAGTGTTGAAGGGACATACTAAGGGTCAGTTTTTTATGATTTTTATCTTTGTTTTATTTTTTGCCAGTTTTTACTGATTTTTCTGGCTTTTTCACAGATGATGTGATTGAGTTCCTCATTGGTTTTATGTGTGTATTCTCCTTCGGGGGAATTAAAACTGGAGGTTAACTCTTGACTGAAAGTGAAATAAAAAAAAAAAAAAAATCTGCTGAAAGGCTGGGGAGTTAGATCTGTCCCCTTTTTGGGGGACAGGTGCAGTTTTTGTTTTTTTCTTTTTCAGAGAAAACCTGCAGCCATTGGATAAGATGGCTGGATTATTTGGAACTTCATCGGCCCGTGAGGTGCGATTCAAAAATACTGCAAGGATCAACATCCCTGAGGATATGAGAGGAGGATCGGCACTGAAGTTTGTGATGGAAGTCATCTTAAAGGAGCTGTGCCAAATGGATCCTGCAAGTTTATTCTGCATGCCTGAATATGTTTCCAGTGGTGTCTATGAGCTGGTATTTAAAGAGACAGCAGATTACAAATGCTTCCAAAGGATGTTTCATGTTAAAGAGCTGGATAACAGATTGGATGGGGTTTTTGCTGACTTTCTGCACGTGGAGCTGGAGAGGTATGTGACTGTGCAAATGTATAACCCTTATGTCACCGCTGAGGAGATTAACACTTTCCTGTCTATGCAATGTGAGTCTGTCACTTTTGTAAGGGACATAAAGAATATTTATGGTGTGTGGACAGGAAAGAGACTGTTTAAAGTACGTTTTGCACAAGGGGATGGGGAGGATGGAGTGCACCACCTTAAGCAAAAGTTTGAGATTGGGAGAAATAAAGGTTTCCTGTTTTACTCTGGCATGCCTAAGTTTTGCTGGAAGTGTGGCTCTTTTGGACATATTTCTACTGACTGTGACAAACAGTTTGTTTGCAGGAACTGTAATGAAGAGGGCCATACTATGGACAGGTGTCCAAATCCAAAAAAATGCCTAAAGTGTGGGAGCATTGAGCATTTAGCTAAGAACTGTACAGATAAGAGTCCCAGGCAGTGGTCAAGTGTGGTGAAAGGTGTGTTTGAGAGAGCTGAAGTTGCTGTGCCAACAAATCCTGAGAGGGAAGCAGTGCAAGCTTCTAGCTCTGCTATGTCAGAAATAGATGATATGGTGGCTGCTTTGGGAGACTCTGTGTTTGCTGCTGTGGAGGAAAATCCTGTGCCTGAAGTGCAGGCTGTGAGTGCCAAAAAAGGTAAAGGCAAAAAGAAAAGGAAAGGGAATCGTGCAGCAAAAAATTCAGCACAAGGAGAGGATTTGGTGACTGAAACTGAGTGTTTCCCTGTGGATTTCCCTGTTTATAATAAAGGAAATTTATCTGACAGGCTGAGTGAGAGCTCAGATGAAGATTTACCATCAAAGAAGGTTAAGGGGACCTCTATTCCCCTTGCACAAGCTGTGGGGGCAGATACCCCTGTGTCAAGTCCTTTTTTTGCCTCTGACAGAGATGAAATTGACTCCATTACTTCAGATGGAGGTGAAGTACAGAGGATGACTATGCCTTTTAACCCTGGATCTCTCATATCTACAGGGATTCCTGTTCTTTTCAGGGATGTTACCAGGATAAGTACAGACCCAGGGTAATGTGTATGCTGTGTGACTTGTTGCACTAAAGTTTTATAAATGCTGCTGCAATGTATTTCTTTAAATGTGAGGAGTGTCCAAGCAGCAGTGAGGAGAAGTGCAGTGTTTGATTATTTGGGGTCTTTTCCCTTTGATATTTGTTGTCTGCAGGAATGTGGGATTGACTTTTGTAAATATAATTACAAACAAATAAAGCAGTCCTGGACTAGAGGGAAATCCTTTTGGTCTGGGAGCAATGACTGTAAAAATTCTGGGGTGGGGATTTTGTGCAGCAATAATATAAAAGTGACTTCTGTGCTGGACATTGAGCCAGGAAGGGCTTTAATGTTAATATGTAAATACCAGAACATTGCTGTTAAAGTGTTAAATGTTTATTGCCCCACTGACAAGGAAGAGAGGTGTCAGCTACTGGAGAAAATTCGCTTTTTTCTGCCAGGGAAAGAGACTCTGTTGGTAATGGGGGACTTTAATTGTGTTTTATCTGCAGATGATCGCACAGGAGCAAGGGGAACTGATAAATCCTCTGTTTTGTTTAAACATTTAACACAAGATTTTCATTTACAGGATGCCTGGAAAGCTGCTGTAAGGAACAGTGACCCTGGGTACACATGGGGGAATGTAAATAGTAAATCTAGGATTGATTATGTCTGTGTAGGGGAAGGTTGTACTGTACAATCTATGTGTTTAATTAGTAATGTGTTCTCTGACCACAAATTGCTAAAGTGTAATATATTGGTGAGTGGAGCACAGACACTGGGGAAAGGTGATTGGAAACTAAACTCTAGTCTGTTAGAGGATGTACAGGTACAGACTTTATTTAAGGTAAAGTACAGGATTTGGCAGACTTATAAAGTAAAGTTTTCCTGTATTAAGGTGTGGTGGGATTGGGTCAAACAAAGGGCAAGGGAGTTTTTCATTAAACAAGGGGTTAAGCTGAGGAGGGAGAGGAGACTCAGGTTCAGCTCATTAAATAGGAGCTTACAGAATCTGCACAGATTGCAGGCAGCTGGGGAGCAGGTGCGCAATCAGATACAGAGTGTTAGAGAGCAAATTAACCTCTGGATAAAAGAGAGGGGCAAGGAAATAATATTTAACTCTAGAGTTAAAGACATTGAGGAAAATGAGACTTGCTCCAGGTTTTTCTTCAAGAAAGTTGTAAATAAAAAAGAAATCATTAATGAATTAGAAGGAGAGACAGAACTGGATAAAATGCTACATAATGTACATAGTTTTTATAGTGATTTGTTTTGTGTTAGAGATGTAAATAAAGATTAAATTATTACTGAACTAGAAGGTGAAAAGGATTTAGATAAAATGCTGCAGTGTACATAGTTTTTATAGTGATTTGTTTAGCGCTAAAGCTGTAAATAAAATAGAAATTATTACTGAATTAGAAGGTGATAAGGATTTAGATAAAATGCTACATAACGTACATAGTTTTTATAGTGATTTGTTTAGTGCTAAAGCGGTAAATAAAAAATAAATTATCACTGAACTAGAAGGTGATAAGGATTTAGATAAAATGCTACATAACGTACATAGTTTTTATAGTGATTTGTTTAGTGCTAAAGCTGTAAATAAAAAAGAAATTATTACTGAATTAGAAGGTGATAAGGATTTAGATAAAATGCTACATAACGTACATAGTTTTTATAGTGATTTGTTTAGTGCTAAAGCGGTAAATAAAAAAGAAATCATTAATGAATTAGAAGGAGAGACAGAACTGGATAAAATGCTACATAATGTACATAGTTTTTATAGTGATTTGTTTTGTGTTAGAGATGTAAATAAAGATTTTTTAGGGGATTTTTTACACAACCTACAGGGAAGGTTAAACACAGAAGAACAGGGGAAATTAGACAAGAGCATTTCTTGTACAGAGGTTGAGAGTGTTATAAAGAGTATGACAAAAAACAAAACCCCTGGCTGTGATGGGCTCACTGTGGAGTTTTATTTGTGTTTTTGGGACATTATAAAATATGATTTATTACAGATGATACAGGAGTGTTTGCACACAGGGTTATCAGGGTCACAGAAGAGGGGAATTGTAACTCTTTTATATAAAAAGGGGGAGAGAAACCTCATTAAAAACTATAGGCCAATCACGTTACTAAACGTGGATTATAAAATAATGGCAAAAATCTTGTCCTCCAGGCTAAAGGAAGTTGTAGGAAGTATAATCCAAGAGGGACAGACGTGTGCAATACCTGGGCGCTCCATATGGGAGAATCTAATAGTGACACGCGATGTGCTGCAGGAAGCCATTACCAGTAATAAAGGGGTGGCTGTGCTGTCACTAGATTTTGAAAAAGCCTATGACCGAGTGTGTCATGAATTTATGTTTTTAGTTTTACAGAAAATGAATTTGCCCAGTAGTTTTGTAAATATGGTTAGGGTTTTGTATAGAGATGTAAGTAGTGAGATTCTTGTAAATGGGTTTAAAACCAGTCCTGTTAAAGTAAATTCAGGAGTGCGTCAGGGCTGTCCCTTGTCACCTTTATTATTTGTCTGTGTGATAGAACCTTTATTACAGGCTATCAGAAGGGAAAAACTAATAAAAGGAATCCCAGTACCAGGTGGAGGAGGCTCTGTAATTAAAGCCCTTAGCTACATGGATGATGTAGTTGTATTATGTAGCAGCAATGTCTCTTTAAATAGAGTGGTTTTAATTGCTGATTTCTTTAACCCCTTAACGACCGGGCATTTCAGACAAAAACTTCCCCAAAATACCAGAGTATTTTTAGCATTTTTGCCATCACTACATTTAAACAGAAATAGAGCCTTTTTTATATTTACCTATATATATATATTTTTAGTAGACAACCTAAAGAATTGATGTACACTCAATTTGGTATATTTCATGCCATCATTTCACCGCCAAATGCGATCAAATAAAAAAAGTAATTTTGACAATTTTAGGTTTCTCACTAAAATTATTTACAAACAGCTTGTGCAATCATGGCACAAATGGTTGTAAAGGCTTCTCTGGGATCCCCTTTGTTCAGAAAAAGCAGACATATATGGCTTTGGCATTGCTTTTTGGTAATTAGAAGGCCAACTATTAGGGTTAGGGTTAGGGTCGCTATGCACCACACTTGTATTATGCCCAGCAGTGAAGGGGTTAATTAGGTATCTTGTAGGGTTAATTTTAGCTTTAGTGTATAGGTTACCCTCCCACCTGATGCATCCCACTCCCTGATCCCCTCCCCCAATCCCTCTCAAACCGGTCTCTTCCCTCCCCCACCCCACAATGGTCACCCCCATCTTAAGTAGTGGCAGAAAGTCTGCCAGTACTAAAATAAAAGGCTTTTTAAAAAAAAAAAAATATATAAAAAAAAATATTTATATTTTCTGCAGTGTAGGATCCCCCTCATTACCATACCCCTTCCCAGATCCCTTTCCCTCAACTGATCCTACATAGGATCCCCTTCTCATTGCCCCTCCTCCCTCTTCACTGACAGTTTTTTCCCCCTTGCCTGTAGCGTGGCATAGCGGTACCACCCACTCCTGCCCTCCTCCCGTCCCCTCCAATGATGGCCACCCACCCGCCTCCTCCTTACCCTCCCACCCACCAACGATCGGCACCACCACTGTCCGAAACAAAGAGGGCCACAACTCTATTTCTACAGTGCTCCACTCGTGGGGCATGCAGAAATAGCACTATTTTTAGCACGATTGCGGCAGAAAGAAGCCCAGGACGACGCTGGTCCTTAAGGGCATAACGGCCAGAGTTGTGCAGAGTACGGTGCTGGTCGTTAACGGGTTAATTATGTTTCAGGCTTTAAATTAAATGTAAATAAATGCAACTGTGATTCATTTGGGCCTAGGGTATATGAGGCCAGTTGTTAAGTTTATTGTACAGAGATTTAATCTGGACAGGAAAACTGGAATAACATTTTTAAAAAGATCAAGACACAATTAGCCTTTTAGAAACGGAGGGATTTATCTAATAATTAAAGCAGTTTTTCTGCCTATTTTGTTATATTTAAGTCCTGTGTTTTTGCCCAGTGATTTGAGCCTTAAAGGGACAGTAAAGTCATAATTGGACATTCATGATTTAGACAGAGCATACACTTTTAAACAACTTTCCAATTTACTTCTATTATTTAATTTGTTTCCTTCTCTTGTTATCCTTTGCTGAAAGCTCAGGAGCAGCAAAGAACCTAGGTTCTAGCTGCTGATTGGTGGCTGCACATATGTACTCAGAGCAGGCGGACAGGTTATGGAGCAGCGGTCTTTGTGACTGCTGCTTCATAACTGCTGTTTCTGGAGAGCCTGCAGGCTCGCCAGAAACATGGGGCATCAAGCTCCATTCAGAGCTTGATAGATAGGCCCCAGTCTTAAACAAATGGGCTAATAGAGGCTTATACCGTATCGTGGATACCCTGATTAATAATAAATTCTTCACATACACTCAATATTAAGATTTATATCCTTCTGATAAGCAAAGCTGGTTCCATTATTTTCAGCTCAGATCTAGGGTTCAAGATATTCTAGAATCACAACCACCTAGTTCAACGACTACTTTTGAGATGCTGTGTCTCTCCAAAAATAGGCCTAAAGGAGATATAGCTAAACTATACTGCACTTTTAATACCCTTAGTGAAGCACATATAGATTTATGCATTCCTGGGAAACAGATGCTAATATAGATTGGTCACTAACTGAATGGGGTTCCAAACTACAGAGAGGATGCTCTTTCTCACTTAGCTCTACTCTAAAAGAAAACTATATTAAAACCGCTTATAGGTGGTACTTACACACGACAAGATTGCATCCTCGACCCAACAACACGGTTGACTTATGCGTTAGGGGATGTTTAGAGAGAGGCACATATCTCCCACATGTGGTGCAATGTAGGTCAGTGACACAAGTTTGGACCCAGACAGCTAAACTCTTAAGTGACATTTTTTGACAAAAATATCACCCTTACTCCTGCACTCTACTACATGATCCAATTCCAAACACTACTCAAAGTAATTGTAAACTCATTATGATGATCTGTACCGCAACTAGGTTATGTATAGCAAGGTACTAGAAAAAAGAAATACCAGATCTCCATAATCTTACGTAAAATGTAATATTTATATCAAATGTCTGATATATCTTCAGACCTACTAGTTCAAAAAGACCACTTTATAGAATTGTGGGAACCTTGGATCATGTACTATGAGGAACAGAAGGAACACAAGGAGAGATCCTCTTCAGTAGACTGGGCTCCTGGCAGCAGGGCATACAGATACAACCCGATTAAATAGAGCTGTAACCATAGGGTGTTTTGAGTCTAGATTTATAGAGCAAGGAACATATTTTGTGTTATTAAGCAAATCTGTGAGAAATGTTCTCTGTATCACTGAATATTGTTTTGTGTAACAATTTCTGTATTGTGATTTACTATAAATGTAAAAACTAATAAAAACTATTTTAAAAACATTAGCAGGGAAAGGTCATGTAGGGAGTCACTTTGTACTTTATGGCTGTGGATGGATTCTACGGAAATATAAGCGAGAATCAATTGATTTAAGGAGAGCCTATGTCTTTAACCCATCTAAATTCTATGCTTGGTTTAAGTACATTAGAAAAAAAAGTTGCTGATGCAAAAAAATTAACTGCATTAAAAAAAAAACAGAAAAAACTAGTTCTAGTAGACTGTTATACTGAGACCGTATCCAAACACATCTGGAACGTGGTACTAAATAAACTAACAGTCGGAAAGACCTTGCCTGGGCTATTGTGCATGAATGTGTCCTTGCAAAAGCATTCATAACAGGGCTACAGTTTTTGGATCATAGAGTGATACTTTATTGTTACAAAGTACAATGTGAGAGGTCTCAGTTTACTAAAATGTGGCAAATTGTTAATGCAACAAAAGAAACTTTGTGGAAAGTGAGAAATATTTTGGTTTTCAAACATGATGAAATTTTGTGTTCTGATGTAATAAAGATGATTTTGAGTGTGATGTATATATATTATTTATGTGATAAAAAGAAATATGGTGACTCTGCTGAAATAGACTGGTATTTATTTGTAAACTAAATTATGTTCATTTGGATATTGTCTGTGAAAATATTTGTGTTTTATATTTTATTTGCCGTGATTCTAATTTTGAGGAAAATTAATATTGTTTGACCTGGTATTGCAGTACCTCCAGGACCAGTGCACCACTCTCTTTTGCTGTGTTGACAAAAACAAAAAAACTGAAGTAGTAGCTGATCAAGTGGGGAAAGCGTTAGCAAGCAGCCTCCTGTTTTCAAGAAAGAGGAGCCATACAAATTGGAGAGCAGCTAGTCCAGTCAGGCAGCAGGTACCAGCTGCCGCAACAATCCGAGGTCTTCCCTGGCCAGTAAGGTGGGTTTAGCTGGCTGAGGCTAGCAGTTTGCTTTTTTGGGCCTAGCCTAGCAGCCAAGGGGCGCCAATGAGCGCTGCTGCTTAGAAATATAAAATAGCGTTTTTGGCAGCTTCGTCTCCCGGAGGCAGAGGACTGCTTTTGGTGTGCAGCGTCGCTGACAAGAGCGTTGCAGTTATCGCTTCTCTGCCTTTTGGCTCAGATCAAGTGTCTGAGTCAGAAGGAATTGCGGAACCTGACTCCTCAGCCTGGTGGTGTTTCCTTTGGGGGATCAGCTGTCCAAAGCGTCCGAGTTGCGATCCAGTTGCCAGGATGGCGGCTATTACTGGAGTGGAGAGTGTCATCAGAGGAGGAATCATTGGTGGAGGTGTCTGAGTCAGTGAGGAGGCTGGAGTTCGTGGTGGAGGAATTGATGAGGAGGCTAGAGATTGTGTGGAGGATCTGGACATTTTACTGGTAAGGGGGAAGCAGGAGGGTAAGTGCAATTGGCTCTTATCCCCATGATACCTTGTGTATCCAAGTGGCTCCTGAACATCAGGTACAGAAAAATGGTGCTTTCCTGCAGAAATCTATCATGGTAGATTTGTTTGGCTTTTCTTTTGAACAATTTTGGTTTTTCTAGGATTTTTATAAGAAAGGTTATTTTGATTTAACCATGATTTCGAATCAGTTGCCAAATGTGGTCTTAGAAAAATGTCGGCTGTACAGGGCTCATGAAGCTATGGAAGGAGTGAAATTCTCGCCTATCTTTGGTGGAGGTGAGAAACTTCTGATTGTACACATGTACAACCCCCATGTTCAGGAAGGTGAGATTACTCGGTATCTTGAGATTTTGTGCCATAATTAACCCTGAGGGGAAAGGTTTTAACCCTCTTGGCATATGGACTGGAAAGTGGAAGTTTAGAGTGGCGTTCTGTCCTGTTGAAGATGAGTTAGTTTTTTTGTTTTTTAAGACCCCCCTCTGTTCTCCATTGGGATTAACAGAGGTTTTTTTGGTTTTTAATCAGATGCCCCCAAATTGTCACAGATGTTTGCGATACGGGAATAATTCTTCTGCTTGTTTGGAGGAACAAGTTTGCCACTTTTGTAAAAAAAACGGGTCACTTAAGGACTTTTTTTTTTACCTCTGTGGCGAATTGGACCACTTGAGTCATACTTGTCCTGAAAGGAGACAGTGGGATACTAAACACCAGCCCTTTGTAGTGCGCCTGGGTACTCCTCCTGAAAAGGGGGAGTGTCAGGAGCATCCGGTGGGGGAACAACCTGTCTCTTCGTCTCCCATGGAGGAAGGGGGTGAGATGTTGCATGTGTCTCACATGTTTTGGAATCTGTGTCCTTGGATGGGGGCCATGTGCCTATGGATACTGGTGAGGCAGAGACCTCGGGATCAACCCAATGGTCTGTAGTTCCTCCCTCCCTTTACAAACAAAAGAGGTCTAAGGATAAACTAATTTCTGGATTTAGGGCTGAGAAGCTTGCTTCTGTGAAGCCGAAATTTTCTCAAACTACGGAGGATGCTATGGCTGAGGAGGATGAGAATCCTTCTAAGAAGTCGAAGTTTCTACCTAGAGAGGATGTTTTGTCCTCTCTGACTCCTGATATGAGCCACCTGGAGCATGAGAATCGCTTCTTGCCTCTTGAGCAGGATCCTGTTTTCCCCCAGAAAGATTTAAAAGGACATTGACTTTGGTCTATTGACTGAGACTGTTAACATTTCTGATACTAGCTTTGAAGATGCTAGTGAACTCAGGGTTGATGAGTTAACGTCTGTAGGAGAGGAGATTGCAAGTCCTGTGTCCAGTGATATTTCTGAGGGCCAGGATGGATTCCTTTTAAGAAGGTCTTCAAGATAAAGATGATTTGCGTCTTCTCTCCTGATGCTTAATATAGCATCACTAAATACACTTTAGGAAAGATAACTATGTGGTAACATAAGGCTGCTAATATAGGAGATACTAAAACTAAGCCATGCTGCCTCGGCTGCTGGCAACAAGACTTGACGTCAGACCTAGCTGCTTTTAACAGAGTAATATCTTAGTTGGGAAATAACCCAAGGATCTGGAATTTCGGTATAAAACCAATTCATTTAGAGTTTGGTTAGGTAGTGTCTAGCATTAGGGTTGCCTCTAAGACTGCATGACCAGGGGAATGAGTTAGCCATATCATATGGAAAATTATATTATAAATATAGTGTATTGAAATTCCAATCTAGTAATGTTTCTGTTGGGTAGTCTTTCCAGTGGCCCCACAGCCTTAAATTTGAAAACAAAATCAACCATATTATAGTTATAAGGTCCTAGGTACTATAAGACATATATCATCATAATAGCTCAGTAAACCTTCAGTATTTATAGGGATATGTATACATAAAGCTGTCCCTATTTGTAAAACCCATTTGTTATGGTACTTATATAAATAAAGTTGTTCTTTCAGAGGTGTACTAACTTATTAGTTGATTAGATCCAAAGTAAATCAAAGTTATGCATTAACTAGAGAATTAACTCTTTAAGCTGCTAATGGTACCATTTAAGCTATCAAATAATCTAAAGTAAAACTCTGGTATAGGTAGTAAAAATGTAAAATAAAACAGCCGCCAAAAGAATAATCATAACCCCACAGTACCCTTATCTAAATTATAAACAACGAGTTGCCAAAAGGATTACTGTGAGTCTTGAAAGAGTCGAGTAGGTAACTTTTCAGTCCCAAGGGAACATCATTTGCCAACATGAGGGGGCTTGATATCTCTGAAGTAAAAAAAAGCAAGCTGTCTAGCCTATACCCGCTGCCTCTATTTTAGCTGAAGTAAACCGTCCATGACACACCTTGGTAATATGTCCACACGGTAAAGTCAAACAGTCCGGTGCTGTACAAGAGGTGCCTCTACTAGTGGTGCGCTGAAATGCTCCAATTGATACAGTGACTCGAGGCCACACTGTTATGCAGAGATTTGAATCCAGCTGACTTAGCGTCTCGTCCTTGTGATAAAGCTGGTAGTGTGTCTTATTATCCAAAGCCCAGTACGCCAAGGGTGGTTTATATCTCTCGTTTGGAGAGATTGTTGTAGTCATTTTAGTAGCCTGGGGTCTTTTGCTGTGCACATCCTCAGCTGTTTAGAGGGTTGAGTCTCCCAAGATATCTCTCGTTAAAGCGGGCAGAGACTGTGACAGGTTTTACCACTTTCTGAACTGTTGTTTTAGGGTCTGGCACTACCTTCTCGTCAGTGGGCTGCGTATTTGGAAGTTTACTGGTAAGCCGGTCGTTTCCACCTTCATCACTAGATTGTGACCGTGTGCAAAACTTATAGGGATTAGGCTGGAGAGTTTCCGAAAGTGTTCCTCTAGAATATTGCAAACTGCACTCTCCAGTAGTGGCAAGTTGATCGCCATAGCTCTAACAGTAGGATAATCAGCAAGAGATATAAGACTTGGTTGTAGACAGTGTTACTGTTTACCCTGGATCACCCGGGGGTTAGATGGAGGTCAGGCCGTCTTTTAGGCCGCTACTGCACACCTCATCATTCCGGTAATTCAGGAGAGAAGTTGGTCTCACAAGTTGGATATAATTATTCAGCAAGTTATGTGGATGTAAAATACCCCACATAAGATCATAGATGATACCACAGTCAAGCTATAAAACACTCGACTCCTCAGCTCCTAAAATAAGCCACTAACATGGTCGCCGCCTGGAAGCATTCCCCTGGATTCTTTTAATTTTGAAGATCAGTCTTTTTTAGCTCAGGATTTTAGTTGTGCAGAAATTTTAGGGATTATTGAAAGTTTTAATAATGGTAAAACCCCAGGGAATGATGGGTTACCAATTAAATTTTAGAGGTTTTTTTTTGGATGTTTGAAAAAGATGATTTTATGATTTAATTTAAAAAAAGGTGTGGTGATTTTAATGTTTTACCTTTATCTTGGACACAGGGAGTTTTAATTTATAAAAAAAAGGAGATATAGTATTAAGAATTGGCGTCCCATTACACCTTTAAATACTGATAATAAAGTTTTTACTAAACTTTTAGCATCCCGTTTAAAATGTCATTTAAAAAGTTGTAGCCCCCTGTCAGGCCTGTGCGGTGCCTGGGAGGAGTATAACGGAAATTTTAAGCACTATTAGAGATTCTATATTTTATTGTTTAGATAGGGACCAGAGCTTGGCTCTTTTTAGTGTAGATTTTGAGAAAGCTTTCGATCGTGTGTCGCATGAGTTTTTATTTACTGTTTTAGAGAGGATGGGTGTGCCTGTACGGATGCTGAATCAGATTAAGAGTGTGTATGATGATTGTGTGAGTAGAGAGTCTGTCAATGGGTTTTTAACTGATGATGTTTTTATTGTCTGGGTTTAAGCAGGGCTGCCCCTTATCACCTATTTTATTTAATTTGTTGTGTTGAGCCACTATTATGTGCATTAAGAAAACATAAGGTGATTTTTGGTGTGCCTGTTCCTGGTGGGAGAGGAACACAAGCTAAAACTGTGGCATACATGGATATCATCACCATTCTGTGCACTGACACTGTCCCTTTAAATAGAGTGGTTAGGACTGTGGAGTGGTTCTGTTGTGCGTCTGGGTGTAAGATGAATGTGGATAAATCTGAGTGTATGTTGTATGGACGGTGGGAGAGTTTGCTTGGTGTGACTGTGCCGATTTTGTGAGTGATAAAATTAAGATTTTAGGCATTAATTTTACGGGTAATATGAAATATGATTTTACTTGGAAAACCGTCTTAGCTAAGGCTAAAAATAAAATACAGTTATGGGCATTTAGGAAGCTAACTCTAGAGGGTAAAATTTTAATATTTAGCCAAGTAATTTTACCCATAGTTTTATATGTATCCATCGTTTTATTTCCCCAGTTTTATAGTTAAAAATAATTATTTGTGAGTTTTGTTTTTTATTGGGGGGCTAAAATAGAGCGTTTTAAAAGATCAGAACTACAGAAATTGTATTTTAATGGTGGGAAGAACGCTCTAGATATGGATTCATTCGAGTTTTTAAGTTGCAGAATTTTATGACAGACTTTAATTGACCATTTTCACTGGTGAAGTTATAAGTCCCGTTTTAAATTTTTCTGCAATTGTTTCTCAGCAAGTCTGTAAGATAGTGGCGCATAGGTTTTTATCTAACTTCCGAAAGATTTGGGCTGGGGGATTGTCCCAGACTCTCTCCCTACCAGGGAATTCCAGCATAGACGGGGCCTGGTTGCCAGTGCCAAGTGCTCTCGAGCAGGGTGTGAAAGTTGTGAGACGCCACTTCACATCTTTTGGAACTGCAGATTTGCACAAGAGGTCTGGAGGCAAATTAGTCCCCTTCTAAAGTGGGTAGGCGGTCTGAGGATTCTCAACCATGAGGCTGTTTTATATGGCAAGATGCTTTGCATAGCGGAAGAAAAGTTTTTATATGTCTGGCTTATTATCAATTGTTTTAAAGAAGCCATCTGGCTGGCCAGAAATATTTTACTTTTTAATCATGAACTTTTATCTGTAAAGAACTGTGTACAATATGCCTTGAGTTTAATTCATATTTATTTTTTAAGAGAAAAGAAAAGCATTGGAGAGAAAGAAGCAAAATCTCACTTCAGTTTTCTGTTTTGGAGCCGAATCTCCTTTTAATGATATTTAATGCTTTTCTAGGGACAGCCAGGGCCGGCTCAACCATGGGACCAAGTGGGTCCAATGGACCCAGGCAGCACTTAAAGGGACAGTCAACACCAGAATTTTTGTTGTTTAAAAAGAAAGATAATCCCTTTATTACCCATTCCCCAGTTTTGCATAACCAACACAGTTATAATAATACACTTTTACCTCTGTAATTATCTTGTATCTAAGCTTCTGCTGACTGCCCCCTTATTTCAGTTCTTTTGACAGACATGCAGTTTAGCCAATCAGTACTCAGTCCTAGGTCACTTTACGTGCATGAGCTCAATGTTATCTATATGAAACATGTGAACTAATGCCCTCTAGTGGTCAAAATGTATTCAGATTAGAGGCAGTCTTCAAGGTCTAAGAAATTAGCATATGAACATCCTAGTTTTAGCTTTCAACTAAGAAAACCAAGAGAACGAAGCAAAATTGGTGATAAAAGTAAATTGGGAAGTTGTTTAAAATTGCATGCCCTATTTAAAACATGAAAGTTTATTTTGGACTTGATTGTCCCTTTAAAAGGGGCAGCACTTCAGTGACTGAGTTAGTCACTTTCAGATCCAGACCACTCCTGTCCTCTGTCCCTGTGGGGAAAGTCACAGGCTCCCAGCAGCATAACCTCATGATCCACAAAAACACAGGACCTGTCAGGGGTAACTTCCTTCCCACTTGCGCAATTGTGCATAAGCATTTGTTTATGCAGGCTTAGTAAGGTCAGTGGCCAGGCTAGTAGGTTCATATGTTAATCAGTAATTTTACTACTGGGGGTGTCAATGCATTCTCTGACCCAGGCAGCACAATATCTTGAGCCGGCCCTGGGGACAGCTGTAGGGTCAGTTAGTTGGGTTGGGTGAAGAGAGGGACAGTGTTTAGGGCAAGCTTAACCCCTTAAGGACAAGGCTATTTTTCAATTTCTTTCCCTTAAGGACCAGGGTTATTTTTACATTTCTGCGGTGTTTGTGTTTAGCTGTAATTTTCCTCTTACTCATTTACTGTACCCACATATTATATACCGTTTTTCTCGCCATTAAATGGACTTTATAAAGGTACCATTATTTTCATCATATCTTATAATTTACTATAAAAAAATCGAAAAACACACTTTTTCTAACTTTAACCCCCAAAATCTGTTACACATCTACAACCACCAAAAAACACCCATGCTAAATAGTTTCTAAATTGTATTCTGAGTTTAGAAATAACTAATGTTTACATATTATTTGCTTTTTTTTGCAAGTTATAGGGCAATAAATACAAGTAGCACTTTGCTATTTCCAAACAACTTTTAAGGGCAATGCCCATACAAATGCCCTTTCAGGGCAATGGCTAATTTAGGTTTTTTAGTGTTAGGTTTATTTATTTTGGTGGGTTTTACTGTTTGGGGGGGCTTAGAATTTTTTGTAACTGCAAAAGAGCTGCTTAACTTAGGAAAATGCCCTACAAAAAGCCCTTTTAATGGTTTTAAGGCCTATTGGTAGTTTAGCATTAGATTAGGGGGTGTTATTTTGGGGGGTTTATTTTCATAGGGATTAGGTTTTGTTTATTTTTTTCTGTACCTTTTATTTGTTTTATAAACACAGACTAAGAGGGGAGAGAGCAAAAGAGAGGGGAAGGAGAGAGCAAAAGAGAGGGGAAGGAGAGAGCAAAAGAGAGGGGAAGGAGAGAGCAAAAGAGAGGGGAAGGAGGGAGCAAAAGAAAGGGGAAGGAGAGAGCAAAAGAGAGGGGAAGGAGAGAGCAAAAGAGAGGGGAAGGAGAGAGCAAAAGAGAGGGGAAGGAGAGAGCAAAAGAGAGGGGAAGGAGAGAGCAAAAGAGAGGGGAAGGAGAGAGCAAAAGAGAGGGGAAGGAGAGAGCAAAAGAGAGGGGAAGGAGAGAGCAAAAGAGGGAAGAGAGAGAGAACACAATAGAGGGGACAGAGCGCCAAAGAGAGGGGGGAGGGAGCACAAAAGGGGTGGTGAAAGAATCCATCTGGATGGATTCTTTCAACACCCTGCTTTTTGTGGAAACCCACCTGGATGCAGCATAAGCTGCATCCAGGTGGATTCCAAAAATAGCAGGTGGTGGAAGAATTCACCTGGATGCAGCGTAAGCTGCATCCAGGTGGATTCCGAAAATGGCAGGGTGGTTCCGTCACCACAATAGACTGCCCTTCCGAAAATAACAGGGTGGTTCGGGTAGTTTCGTCACCACAATAGACTGCCCTGTGGGCAGGCTTTCCTACTAGTCATGCAATAAAAGTCTTTACAGTTTGAGCTGTTGTGTGTAGTGTGTGTGCTTTCTACACGCAGTGTCTGGACAGGGAATTGAGTAGCTGCAGTAATGAAATTAGCTAGCCACGCCGGATAGATAAGAGAAGAAATGATCCAGTGTAGTAGTGCTACTGACACCTCTTAACGAAGGGGGTAGGTAGGTTGAATAGATAGGAGGCCCTGAAGACACAGGTAGGTGACAGCCAGATGCACCGAATTGTTTCTCTGTCACCCGGTGGCGGCGAGTGCAGGGGGGAGGGGATCATTTTAGGGCTAGCTCTCCAGTTAGGCACACTGTTCTTTGCTAGGGGTAGTCGGGCAACAGTAGTCTGCACATACTAGTAGTAGTAGCAGCAGTACCATAGGGTCTTCCCTGGCCAGGTAGGTAGTTGAGCTGAGACTAGTAGTTTTGTTGTTCTGGCCTACCTATCTTGGGGACGCCAGGCATCAGCGCTGCTGCTTAAAAAGTAGCGCATATCCCCAAGGCAGAGGGAGTGCTGTCGTCTCGTGCGGCGTCCCAGACAAGAACATTGTAGTTATCGCTACTCAGACTTTTGGCTAAGATCAGGTGTACTTGCCTGCTCTTGGTCTTAAGTTTGTGCCTGGAAACCTACCCTCTTGGCCTGGAGTTCCTTTCCTGTGGGGTTGGACTCCTGCTATTAGGAGGGTAGCTATTCTGTAGGTTTTGAGCAATCAGGTTATATGGCCATTCTCTTGGCCTTGTGGCATCGCTTCTGGGCTTCAGCCACTTGCTGCTTTTGCGGGAGTGCTCAGAACCCTGACCTAAAGAGGCAATATGGCTATGGATGAGAATCCAAATATTCCCCATACACTTTAGCAGTTTGTTACCGAGGAAAGACGCGAGAAGGTTGGGATATTGCATGTTCAGCAGACTGTCCTGGAAGGAGTGCTGGAGATGTCACGCTCCAGTATTTACGGTGTCCGGGCTTTTCCATCAAAAGGGATTTATATTATTTGAGGACGATTGAAAAGGCTGGTGTATCTGAACTCAAAAGGACTGAAATTTACTGCCTATGTGGAGAAGACTCGGAGGACACCTGTTACTGTGCATATATTGAATCCTTGCACTCGTCTAATGAACCAGCTTAGAACCTTTAATGGGAAAAGAAAGTTTTTTGGTTTGTTTTGTTGCTGATGAAAGGGGTGTTGGTGGTTAGCGTGATCCTCTACAGAATTTTGCTATCGGTGGTAATAGTTTTTTTTTTTTATTATACAGATATGCCTAAGTTCTGCTGAAAAATGTGGTTAGGCTAGCAAATCTTGACTCTGGGCCAGGGGCCGCAATTGTGGGGACGTAGGTCATACTGTTGCAGAATGACAAGCTAAAAAGAAAATGTAATTTGTGTGGTTCTGTCAATCACCTGATGAGATCTTGTCCCAGGAGGGTTGATGTGTCAAATAAGGTTCTGCCCTCTTATGCTGCTGCAGTTGTTGCTGGGAAAAATTCTACAGCTCAGTCCAAGACGGAGGGCGTTTCATCTGATGTTTCTGCTAGTGCTTCTGACTCTACGTTGACCTGTGCCCTTGATGAGGTTCCTGATGAGACAAATAAAGGGGAAAATATTGTGCAGTCTCTTGCCTCTGTTCTGTAGGATGTGTCATCCCAGCTGGATTTTCCTGTGTTTACCAAGTAGGTTGATACAATTGTACCTGCTGATTATACCGTTGCGGGTTCCAGTATTGTGATATCCTCTGACGTAGCTCTGGCTGGAGTTCTTGGTAAGGGAGAGCAAGTAAATTGGATGCATGATTTATCTTCTTCAGAAGAGGATATGGATACTCAGGTGAAGAAGTCTGCAATAAAGCGTAAATCTGAGCCTGATGATTTGGATGCTTCTCATTCTGACGGGTGGGAGAGTCCTGTATCGGACCTGCCTGTTATCCAATGTAAAGATGACAGTGATGCCGATTCTCGAATTACACCTGGTCAACGCATAAAGGGTGATGAACCTGTTTCTAGTCCTAGTCAAGGCATTAATAAATCTTCAGATGCTTTTTCTGCCAATTACTTAGAAGGTACTGTTGTTGAATCCGTTACTGGTATTACTGACTATACTGCTGGTAGAAGTGGTGATCAGAGACTGTCCTTGTCTAAGACAGGGAAGGAATCCTGTGGCTCTAGCCCTAAGAAAAAGGGCAACAAGTGATGTTTTCTTTTATTGATTATTTTTTTCTATTTGTATGTTCTTAATCTTATCCTCTCTGAATGTTAGGAGTATCCGATCTGTGGCAAGAAGAGCTGCTATTTTTAAGTTTTGTCTACCAGTCAATCTAATGTTTTTTGTTTGCCGGAATGTGGATTGGATGCTCCTTTTAAACATGCTGATTGGGCTTTTGGACCTAAAGTTTGGTCCTTTTTTAATGAGAGGAATGGTCGGGTTAGGATTGTGTTTAAAGGATTTGGGTTTTCTATTGTTAAGATTGTTCATGTGGTTCCAGGAAGGGTTCTATTAGTTTATTTTAAATATGCTGGGTGTGTTTTTAGGTTATTTAATATGTATGCCCCTCCATGTAGGGAGGAAAGGGTTTTGATAAGTTTGTTGTTTTACCTGGGGAGGTAGGTTACTTTTTTTGGGTGACCTTAATTGTATCTTGAGGGTTGGGGATAGAGAAGGGGCTAGTGAGGGTCACAGGGTAGACACAGTTCTGGTAAACTTTTTGGGGATATGTTTAAAGTTTTGGTTTCAAATATGTTTTTTGTCTGTTCCTTCTGATAAGGGATTTACGTTTTATAGTGATAAAGGATATATAAAATCTAGAATTGACTTTTGTTTTCTATATAATTTTTTAGATTTCTTACTTTTGACCAAAATAGTTTTTTTCATGGACCATGTTCTACTGAGTATAAATTTGCATATGAAGTATGGTAAAGGTGTGTGGAAGATGAATGTTCGTGTATTAGAAGATGAGGTTGTTAGGAAGTTTCAGTGGATGTATGATCAATGGTGTTTGAATAAGTCTGAATTCTTTAAGGTTGTTTTATGGTGGGAGTGGGTTAAGAAAGATTTTTTATTAAGATTTGTTGTGAGAAGGCTAGAGGCAAGAGGTTGTTTCAATAGATGGAATTTGCATTTTAATTATTTGTATGTTTTGAGAGATGAGGGTTTGGATGTGAAGAATGAAATTAATGAAGCTAAGAGTATGATTAATAAATGTATGATTGAGAAAGGGGAAAACAATTGTGTTTCAGGCTCATGTGGTACAGGTGGAGAAGGATGAATGTTTAAAGTTATTTTTTAAAAAGGCTTTTGAGGGTAAGACTTGGATGGTTAGTGTGTTGAGTCTGGGTATGTGGTTAGTTGCAAGGATGAAATTATAAATGAGTTAAGTTTTATAGACAGTTATTTTCTAATGTAGATAGGGTTGAGTATTTAGAGAGGGGAGTGTTTGATGAAATTGAGAGGAATTAGATTGGCTGATGGAGTTGATCTGGTGAGAATGGTAAGGATGAACTTGAGGATGTGTTTGGGAGTTTTAAGAAAGTAAAGGTTGCTGATCATGATGGTTTGTCTGATGAGTTTTATTGTGCTTTTTGGTCTGTGATTGGGAATGATATGGTTGAATTGTGTAATTATATTGTTTTTCCTGATTCTATGAAGGAAGGTGTTATAGTACTTTTGTTTAAGAAAGGGGAGAAATCGGATCTGAAAAATTGGAGGCCAATAACACTTTTTAATGTTGATTATAAGATTATAGCAAAAGTGTTGGCTAATAGAGTTAGGAATGTAATTGGTAATGTTGTGGGTGAGGATCAAGTGTGTGCTTTTCCTGGTAGGCAGATTGGTGAGAGTCTGATTTTGTTGCGTGATGTTTGTTGGTATGAATGGGAGAGATTGGAATCTGTTGCTGTGGCTACAGTAGATTTTGAGCAGGCGTAAGATAGGGTAATGCATAGACCCAGTTGAGGAAAAACCTTTAATAGAGCAACGTTTTGGGGCTCCTGCCCCTTTCTCAAGCAAACACACAATGACACATAATGGCAATTTATATCCAACACACAATCCACAGGCTTGATAGGGCATGCGCTAATATTACAGTATCATGACATCAGTATTGCTATACATTCCTCCCTAATTTAACCCTAGATTACCTGAAATAAATCTATCACCCATGAAAACATAGTAAGCAGTTACCATAGACAAGGAGCCTATTAAACTTGAGCACTAATAGAGACCTATAATAATGTGTAAGGGGTGCACTATCTCAAAATGGAGAGTATAATGATGTGCAATGTGATTTTTTTTTATTAGGCTTCTCGAATTGGTACTAACTAGTAACTTTTTCATGTTTGAAGACACTTACTTTTTGCAGAAAAATGGTACAGCGATAGGGTCCAATGTGGCCACATGATATGAATGTCTTGTGATGGATGTCACAGAAGAAAGAAATATACCCTCATCCATTGTACAAGTAATTCTGAAAGGTGTGGTTCCGTTACATTGACGATTTGTTCATCTTGTGGAGGGCCACCCCTGAGACATTAATGAAATTGAAAGAAAATGTAGAGAGGGAAGTTCCCTTTTGGAAGTTCAGCAGTTAAATTGACTCACAGAAGATTTAATTTCTTAATACAATGGTATACAATAATAGGAGTAATTTAGAAACAGACATATATTAATATATATACCGCAACACTTAACTGCATAGGACCAGCTTTCATCCACCAAGTGTATTTAAAAGTGTCCTTAAGTCAGTTAATTTCGTATAAATAGGATAGTTTTAGATTCTAAAGCACGTCAGAAAAGGTTAGGGCAAATGCTTCAAAAAATTGTCAGAAGAGGCTACAGTCCACAAGAGTTGGAAACAATACAGGAGAGTCTCACCAGTGGTAGCAATAGAAGTAGAGGGGATCACACAAGGATTTCCTTTGTTAGTACCTAAAATACGATGAGTGATCAGGTCTTTAAAATTCTTAAAAAGAAGTAGTATTTGCTCAGAGACATGCCCTGAAATAAAAGAATTTGAACAGTATCCAAGAGAATCTTGCCGTAAAGGTGAGATGCTCCCCTCCCTGAACCCTCTCATTTTTAGAAAAAGGCCACCAGGCAAGCCAGTTGAGGTTTATGGTTATAGACCTAGCTAAAAAGAAATTAAGGGGAGTGGATAGAATTAAGATTCTGTTATATAGGAAAGCAAAGTGGATTTTAGTTTGTTAATTTAGTCCTACATCTGTTGTACTGTTATTCAATGTGTTATTTCTAATGTTAATTTAACTGCCATGTGATGTTCAATCCTTACCAATACTTGCTATTATTCTAAAATGTATAGCTGTCTTATTCCATAGTTTTAACCTCCCCCAAATTGTATTGTCTGTTTACTTAACATCTCACCCTGACCAGACCAGAATCTAACTTTCCAATTGTCTTTGATTAGTAATCAACTAAATTTAGTGGACTCAGCTGACTGCCCTCCCTGCATATATTTCACACCAGTCTGAGATGTGCATTGCTATAACATATGTTCACATTTTCAAAGTGAACATTTTATAAGTGATTCACTAGCAATATAGCAATAGAATTATACAAGAATTGAACAAGGATTGGGCAAGGGGCAAGACACAAGGCAAGTACTTTTGTAATATTATGTTTGATATACCTTACTG
This sequence comes from Bombina bombina, assembly GCF_027579735.1. Classification (NCBI taxonomy): domain Eukaryota; kingdom Metazoa; phylum Chordata; class Amphibia; order Anura; family Bombinatoridae; genus Bombina; species Bombina bombina. The sequence goes on along the minus strand of NW_026511127.1, from coordinate 14,934 downwards.
TTTTCAAATGCAATTGCTACTGTAATACTGTGTCTTATGTGTTTAACTGGTTCCCTCTTTTGTAAAAATGCCTAATATCTTCTTATTCCTTTTTGCTGCCTTTTTGTCTCTATAACAAACTACATTATTCAATTACTCCTTCTCCCTCTCCACCTGCACTGTTCATTAGCCCATCTCTCCTAAACTCACATTACTTTTGTACTCATGAACTTTACCTATTCCTAAACACTCTCTCTCCCCCCTGCACCTTGTCTCAAAAGCAGTCTCACTACTGCAAATCTGTATCTCATCTTATGTCACTCTCCCTCTTGCTTCTACTAACTGCTGGCGACATCTCCCCTAATCCTGGTCCCCAACAACTGCCTAGCCGCGCACATCCATGTATACCATCCCACAGGCTCAAAAAACAAAACTCTGACAACCTTACTCACATTCATCTTGCATCAAAAGCCACTTCCCCTTTCACTTGTGCACTTTGGAACTCTCACTGTTTGCAACAAACTCACTTCTATACATGACCTCTTTATCTCCCACTCCCTCAACCTTCTGGCCCTAACAGAAACCTGGCTCTCTCCCCTAGACACAGCATCCACTGCTGCTCTGTCACATGGGGTCTCCACTTCAGCCACACTCCTAGGTCTGGTAATAGACAAGGAGGTGGTGTAGGTATTTTACTTTCCTCTCGTTGCACCTTTCAACAAATACATCCCATCTCTTTCCTCACATTTTCCTCATTCGAAACCCACATGATTCACTTATTCTCTCCTCTTTCTATACGTGTCGCAGTCATATATCGTCCTCCTGGCTCCTCAACTCAATTTCTAGATCACTTGGCTGCATGGCTACCTTATTTCCTTTCCTCAGACACTCCTTCCTCATTCTTGGTGACTTCAACATCCCTCTTGAGAATCCCACTGCCTCCTCTGAAAAACAACTTCTGCAACTCACTTCCTCTTTTGGTTTGTCACAATGGACTGATTCTCCCACTCACAAAGATGGTCACTCCCTTGACCTGATCTTTAGCTATCGATGCACCCTCTCAAACTTCACAAACTCCCCCTTTCCTCTTTCTGACCACCATCTCCTTACTTGCAACATATCATCCCTCCCTACAACTCTCCCTCCTCCTGCTCCTCACACCAAACTTCACAGAAGCATTACGTCATTAGATCAACAACAGCTTTCTAATTCCCCTCAAACCTCTCCTCTCATCCTTCTCCTCCTTTTCATGCCCTGACCAATCTTTCTGCCACTATAATTCCACCCTTACATCCGTCCTTGACCATCTCGCCCCTCTTACCATAGCTCGGAAATCAAACACTCATCCTCAGCCCTGGCACACTCCTCTTACACGATACCTACGCAGATGTTCCCGTACTGCTGAGCGGCACTGGAGAAAATCTAGGAGTTCAACTGATTTTCAACACTACAAATTTATCTTGAACTCCTACTACTCTGCCCTTAATTTACATAAGCAACACTACTTCTCTATTCTTATCTCTAATCTTTCTTCAAACCCAAAACGTTTGTTCTCCACTTCCAATACTCTTCTCCGCCCTCCCCCACCTACTAATACGTCAGCTCAAGACTTTTCCAACCACTTCAATAACAAAATCAACTCCATCAGAAATGAAATCAGCTCTCAACATAATTCCATTATCTCACCCCCTCAAATGCTCTCAATCAACCACAACTCACATGTTTGTGAGATTGAACTGTTATTAGAAAAATTAAGGAGAGATACAGTGGTGAGAGGTGTTGAAGTACCAGATAGTGGTGGGAGAGTTTTGAAAGTAATGAGATATATGGATGATGTGACTGTGTGTAAGTCTCTAGTTGTATTGCAAAAAGTTAAAATTTTGGTCGAGGGCGTTTGTATGAGTTGTGGTTTTAGAGTGTTTGGGAAAAATGTAAAGTTACATTTTTTTGGGAATTGGAGAGAGAAAGATGTGTGTGGTTGGCCAGTTTGTGGTGGTGCTTTGGGAATTTTGATGTTAATATGAAAGGATTTGAGGGTTGAGAGGAGGCATTAGTGCGTGTTAATAAGAAAGTTCATTTTTGGTCTCTTAGGACATTGAGTTTTGAAGGCAAGATTCGAATTGTTAAATCTTTTTCGATTCCTCTTATTTTGTTTTTAAGTATTGTTTTTTCCTTAAGTTAAGAGAATTATGCAGATTTTGTTTCTATTTTTTTGGAATTCTGGTATGGAGAAGCTGAGGAGAGAGGTAGTTTGTAAACAAAAAGGTATGGGTGGTAAAGGAATGCCTGATGTGGAGCAATTCATAGCTATTAAGTATATAAAGTGTGTTGTGATTAGTGGTAAAGGTAATTTGGCTGGCTGTATGGTGAGGTATGCGAGTGGGAATGTTTTGCGTAAGTATGGTTTATTATTTGTTGATAATAGTAAGCGAGTGTGTTTTGTGGCATCATTTTTTTTATTTGAAAGTGGGTTTTTGGATTAAGAAGTTTGGTTTGGAAAATGTGAGCAAGTCCATGTAGTATGAGAATAAGAAGGTTGTGAGGATATTTTGGATAGAGAGGTGGTTAAGCCTGGGGTGGTTTGAATGAGGAGCAAAGTAGATTGGTGTGGAAAAATGTGTGTGATAGGAAGTGAATTAATAGACAAAGATATATCTGGACAGGGAATTAAGTAGCTGCAGTAATGAATTTAGCTGGCCCCGCTGGATAGATAAGAGGAGAAGAAGCATGGATCCAGTGAAGTAGTGCTACTGCTGCTAACATCTCTTAACGAGGAGAATAGGTAGGTTGAATAGATAGGAAGCCCTGAAGATACAGGTAGGTGCCAAACAGGTGAATTGATATGTCTCTATGTCACCCAGCGCCAGCGGCGAGGGGAAGGAGGGGCTATGCAAATTGGAGAAGGGTTAGCTCTCCAGTTAGGCACACTGCTCTGTGCAAGGGTTAGCCGACAAAAGTAGTGAAGGAGGGAAATATGATCACGGTAAATGAGATAATTAAAAAAATAGAAATATAGGGGGCGTGTCCGGGCAGTGATGGTGAACAGCAGCACTTTCAGAGGCTCCTGACTAATCCTTGTTTATCCGCCGATCTACATAGGAATCTAACAGCTGATCCTAGATTAAACTTATGGCAACAAACTTTCATTTCTGATCTTACATTGGCTGTATTTATGACTTAGGAGTCCTGAGCTGGGCCGTTGGGGCTTCTGGCAGTGGCCTACATACGAGAACCCCAACTCTCCCCCCGGTAACCTGGGTACGGCAGCCGAGCAAAGACTGTTTTCCATTTATTGATTCACAATATGTGGGAACTACACAATTCAGAGAGCTTCTGGAGGAATTTGAACATAAAATAGACTCCAGATTTGATGACCTGATGCTATTATGTAAGAGTTGAGTAATCGAGAGAACTCACATTCAGGAACAGTTGTGCTTCTAAAGGCCAAGACATTAGCTCATGTTGGTCAACAACGACGCACCAATATCCCCAGCGCTAGTTGCAAGAGACAGAAATCAGAATCACACTGTCCAACAGTTGGAAGAAACCGCTAATATATCGAATCCAGGTCACCTACACTGGAGAGAGCTAGAATGGAGCTACTCACGGCTGATATAGGGGTGAATGTGGCCGGCCTCCCTGAAGCTGGTGAAAGCTCCATTGCCTGGATTAGTGACAAAGCATACCACATCCAGCACAGCATTAGAACTACCAGACATCCGAATAGCAACTTGGACTCGATACATAGATCTACTGAGGCGGACAGTGCCGATGGACTTTCACAACTGGGACCTGAATTCCAACCCACTCAAAGTAACAAGGTAGCCCAGATCCCCGCAAATAACCATTGTATGACAGTCCAGCCCTACCTCTTCCCGATTAGACAACTAAAGGGAAAAAAATGTCTGTACATGACAGTAATATCTGTATATGACCCAGTAATGTCTGTATATGACCCAGTAATGTCTGTATATGACCCAGTAATGTCTGTATATGACCCAGTAATGTCTGTATATGACCCAGTAATGTCTGTATATAACACAGTAATGTCTGTATATGACCCAGTAATGTCTGTATATGACCCAGTAATGTCTGTATATGACCCAGTAATGTCTGTATATGACCCAGTAATGTCTGTATATGACCCAGTAATGTCTGTATATGACCCAGTAATGTCTGTATATGACCCAGTAATGTCTGTATATGACCCAGTAATGTCTGTATATGACCCAGTAATGTCTGTATATGACACAGTAATGTCTGTATATGACACAGCAATGTCTGTACTTGAGACAGCAATGTCTGTACATGAGACAGTAATGTCTGTACATGAGACAGTAATGTCTGTACATGAGACAGTAATGTCTGTACATGAGACAGTAATGTCTGTACATGAGACAGTAATGTCTGTACATGAGACAGTAATGTCTGTACATGAGACAGTAATGTCTGTACATGAGACAGTAATGTCTGTATATAACAATGTCTGTACATGAGACAGTAATGTCTGTACATGAGACAGTAATGTCTGTACATGAGACAGTAATGTCTGTATATAACAATGTCTGTACATGAGACAGTAATGTCTGTACATGAGACAGTAATGTCTGTACATGAGACAGTAATGTCTGTACATGAGACAGTAATGTCTGTACATGAGACAGTAATGTCTGTACATGAGACAGTAATGTCTGTACATGAGACAGTAATGTCTGTACATGAGACAGTAATGTCTGTACATGAGACAGTAATGTCTGTACATGAGACAGTAATGTCTGTACATGAGACAGTAATGTCTGTATATAACACAGTAATGTCTGTATATAACACAGTAATGTCTGTATATAACACAGTAATGTCTGTATATAACACAGTAATGTCTGTATATAACACAGTAATGTCTGTATATAACACAGTAATGTCTGTATATAACACAGTAATGTCTGTACATGACACAGTAATGTCTGTACATGACACAGTAATGTCTGTATATGACACAGTAATGTCTGTATATGACACAGTAATGTCTGTATATGACACAGTAATGTCTGTATATGACACAGTAATGTCTGTATATGACACAGTAATGTCTGTATATGACACAGTAATGTCTGTATATGACACAGTAATGTCTGTATATGACACAGTAATGTCTGTATATGACACAGTAGTCTGTATAAAACAGTAATGTCTGTACATAACACAGTAATGTCTGTACATGACACAGTAATGTCTGTATATGACACAGTAATGTCTGTATATAACACAGTAATGTCTGTATATAACACAGTAATGTCTGTATATGACACAGTAATGTCTGTATATGACACAGTAATGTCTGTATATAACACAGTAATGTCTGTACATGACACAGTAATGTCTGTACATGACACAGTAATGTCTGTATATGACACAGTAATGTCTGTATATGACACAGTAATGTCTGTATATACACAGTAATGTCTGTATATCACACAGTAATGTCTGTACATGACACAGTAATGTCTGTATATGACACAGTAATGTCTGTATATGACACATTAATGTCTGTACATACACAGTAATGTCTGTATATGACACAGTAATGTCTGTATATGACACAGTAATGTCTGTATATGACACAGTAATGTCTGTACATGACACAGTAATGTCTGTACATGACACAGTAATGTCTGTATATGACACAGTAATGTCTGTATATGACACAGTAATGTCTGTATATGAAACAGTAATGTCTGTATATGACACAGTAATGTCTGTATATGACACAGTAATGTCTGTATATGACACAGTAATGTCTGTATATAACACAGTAATGTCTGTATATAACACAGTAATGTCTGTATATAACACAGTAATGTCTGTATATGACACAGTAATGTCTGTATATAACACAGTAATGTCTGTATATAACACAGTAATGTCTGTATAAACAGTAATGTCTGTATATAACACAGTAATGTCTGTACATGACACAGTAATGTCTGTATATGACACAGTAATGTCTGTATATGACACAGTAATGTCTGTATATGAAACAGTAATGTCTGTATATGACACAGTAATGTCTGTATATAACACAGTAATGTCTGTATATAACACAGTAATGTCTGTATATGACACAGTAATGTCTGTATATGACACAGTAATGTCTGTATATGACACAGTAATGTCTGTATATGACACAGTAATGTCTGTATATGACACAGTAATGTCTGTATATAACACAGTAATGTCTGTATATAACACAGTAATGTCTGTACATAACACAGTAATGTGGTATATAACACAGTAATGTCTGTATATGACACAGTAATATCTGTATATGACACAGTAATATCTGTATATAACACAGTAATGTCTGTATATGAAACAGTAATGTCTGTATATGACACAGTAATGTCTGTATATGACACAGTAATGTCTGTATATGACACAGTAATATCTGTATATGACACAGTAATGTCTGTATATGACACAGTAATATCTGTATATAACACAGTAATGTCTGTATATGAAACAGTAATGTCTGTATATGACACAGTAATATCTGTACATGACACAGTAATGTCTGTATATGACACAGTAATATCTGTACATGACACAGTAATATCTGTATATGACACAGTAATGTCTGTATATGACACAGTAATGTCTGTACATGACACAGTAATGTCTGTATATAACACAGTAATGTCTGTATATAACACAGTAATGTCTGTATATGACACAGTAATGTCTGTACATGACACAGTAATGTCTGTATATGACACAGTAATGTCTGTATATAACAGTAATGTCTGTACATAACACAGTAATGTCTGTATATAACACAGTAATGTCTGTATATAACACAGTAATGTCTGTATATGACACAGTAATGTCTGTATATGACACAGTAATGTCTGTACATGACACAGTAATGTCTGTATATAACACAGTAATATCTGTACATGACACAGTAATATCTGTATATGACACAGTAATGTCTGTATATGACACAGTAATGTCTGTATATGACACAGTAATGTCTGTACATGACACAGTAATGTCTGTATATAACACAGTAATGTCTGTACATGACACAGTAATGTCTGTATATAACACAGTAATGTCTGTATATAACACAGTAATGTCTGTACATGACACAGTAATGTCTGTACATAACACAGTAATGTCTGTATATAACACAGTAATGTCTGTATATGACACAGTAATGTCTGTATATAACACAGTAATGTCTGTACATGACACAGTAATGTCTGTATATGACACAGTAATGTCTGTATATGACACAGTAATGTCTGTACATGACACAGTAATGTCTGTATATGACACAGTAATGTCTGTATATGACACAGTAATGTCTGTATATGACACAGTAATGTCTGTATATAGAAACATAGATATTGACGGCAGATAAGAGCCATAGGCCCAGCAAGTCTGCCCCACCTTACCTAACAGTATAAACTTATCTAGTTCGTAGGATAGCCCTATGCTTGTCCCATGCATTTTTAAAGTCCCCCACAGTGTTTGTTGCTACTACCTCTTGAGGAAGTTTATTCCATAAATCAATCACTCTTTCTGTAAAGAAGTGCTTCCTCAAATTACTCCTGAATCTACTACCCTTTAGCTTGAGCTCATGACCCCTTGTTCTTGAATTTTCCATTTTATGTAAAATACCCACAGCCTCAGTTTTACTAAACCCTTTAATGTACTTGAAAGTTGCTATCATATCACCTCTTTCCCTTCTCTCCTCTAAGCTATACATATTTAGGTCATTGAGCCTATCCTGGTAAGTTTTATTTTTTAGACCATGTACCATTTTGGTAGCCCTCCTTTGCACAGATTCAAGTTTGTTAATATCCTTCTGAAGATATGGCCTCCAGAACTGCACACAATACTCAAGATGAGGCCTAACTAATGATCTATAAAGTGGCATAAGAACCTTACTATTTCTGCTGCAAATACCTCTACCAATACATCCAAGCATTCTGCTAGCCTTACTACATTGTTTACTAAGTTTTAAATCATCTGAAATAATAATTCCCAAGTCCTGTTCCTCGTCTGTAACAGTCAGTAAAGTGTCATTGAGTCTGTAATTAACATTTGGATTTTTCTTCCCTAAATGCATTATTTTACACTTTGCTGTGTTAAACTTTAGATCCCAGTCGTTTGTCCAATCCTCCAATTGTTGTATATCACTTCTCATTTTGTCTACCCCCCCTGGAACATCCACTCTGTTGCAAATTTTTGTATCATCTGCAAAGAGACATACTTTCCCCTGTAGCCCTTTGCTGATATCGCAGATAAATATGTTAAACAAAACAGGCCCCAGAACTGACCCCTGAGGAACACCACTAGTAACAGCCACCTCTGCTGAATGAACTCCATTTACTAAGACACTTTGTTTTCTGTCCTTAAGCCAGCATTCCACCCAGTTCACAATTTTTGAATCTAGACCAAGGAGATATAGTTTGTGAATAAGTTTATTGTGTGGGACGGTGTCAAATGCTTTGCTGAAATCTAGATATGCTACATCAACTGCTCCTCCCTTGTCTAATACTTTTGTTACATAATCAAAGAAGTCAATTAGATTAGTCTGACATGATCTCCCTGAAGTAAAACCATGCTGATTTTGGTCCTCTAAATTGTTTGTCTTTATGTAAGTCATAATTCTTTCCTTTAAGAGGCTTTCCATTAATTTCCCTACTACTGAAGTTAAACTAACTGGCCTGTAGTTGCCAGATTCTTCTCTACTGCCCTTTTTATGAAGAGGTATTACATTTGCTATTCTCCAATCATCTGGGACAGCTCCTGTTAATAGTGACTGATTAAACAGATCAGTTAATGGGACAGTTAGCACTGAACGAAGTTCTTTTAAAACCCTTGGATGAATATTATCAGGACCCACTGCCTTTGTAACATTTATTTTTGATAATGCTAACAAAACCTCATCCTCTGTAAAAAGATTACTGTTAAGCTTGTTTCTATTTTGCATAGCATCCCTTAATGTAGACATTGTATCTTCACAATCTTTAGTGAAAACAGAACAGAAGTAATCATTGAGACAGTCTGCAATCTGCTTATCTCCTTCTATTATTCTACCATCAACTGATTTCAATTTTACTATTCCTACCTTATTTTTTCTTCTTTCACTGATATATCTAAAGAATGTTTTGTCCCCATGTTTTACTGACTGTGCTATCTTCTCTTCTGCATCAGCTTTAACCTTCCTAATTAACTGCTTAGTCTTTTTTTGTTGGAGTCTCCATATTTTCATATCATCATCTGCTTGTGTGTGTCTGTAATTTTTATAAGCTATCTTTTTTGTCTTTACAGCATGTGCTACTTCTTTGGAAAACCAAATTGGTTTCCGCTTTCTTTTACTTTTACAGACATGTCTAATACAGTGTGCGGTTGCATCTAAAATGGCACCTTTCACAAATTCCCACTGTTCTTGAACCCCTGTAATACGATTTTTCCCCTTTAAATAGTTTTTTAGGTATTCTCCCATTAATGAAAAATCTGCCGTCCTAAAGTCTAAAACTTTTGTTTTAGTCTGGGTGTACAGTTCCTGAACATGAATACTAAACCAAACAGATTGATGATCACTGGATCCTAAGTTCTCACCTACAGACACATCTGAAACTGTATCACTGTTTGTAAGTATTAGATCTAATATAGCTTCCTTACGAGTTGGTTCCTTGACTAATTGTTCAAGTGATTCCCCTAGCAGAGATTCAAGAATATACCTGCTTCTAGCCGATCTAGCAGAAGGAATCTTCCAGTCTATATCTGGCAAATTAAAGTCCCCCAGTACTATAACCTTACCCTTCATGGTCATTTTGGTTATTTCATCTAATAACAGATTGTCCAGTTTTTCATCCTGCAATGGAGGCCTATATACAACCCCTATTCTAAAAACATTTTTATCTCCAATTTCCAAAGTCACCCAAATACTTTCCACCTCATCATTTGTTCCTACAATTTCAGTAACCTTTATATTTTCATTTACATACAAAGAAACTCCTCCACCTTTCTTTCCTACTCTGTTCTTTTTAAATAACCTGTATCCAGGTATGACTATGTCCCAGTCATGCAAATCATTGTACCATGTTTCTGTTATAGCTACTAAATCCAAGTTGTCCCTAGTCATTATTGAAATGAGTTCAGGTAATTTATTTCCTAAGCTGCGAGCATTTGTGCTCATGGCACGAAGAATTTTTCTACTAGAATTTCTAGAATTGTTACTTGGACTAACAGTTTTGGCATGCTGTGGGGGGCAGGTGGATATATTAATGCTACCCCCCTTTATTAGTTTAAATGATTTCTAATAAAGTATTTGAACTCCTCTCCCAGATACTCTGTTCCTTTAGAATCCAAATGCAAGCCATCTCTCCTAAATAACCTAGTATCTTTCCAAACAGAGCTATAATGGCCAATAAAACCAAATCCTCGTTCCCTGCACCACTTATCTAACCAAGAATTAAATGTTGTTATCCGCTCCATCTTTCCTGCTTCCTGGTCATACACAGGTAAAATAGCAGAAAATGATAGAGTTGATGCCACAGTCTCTAAATGATTACCTAGGTCACAAAACTCTTTCTGAACAGCAGCAACATGATTACTAGCCAGATCATTTGTTCCTAAATGAACAATCACATCCAACTCACTTCCCTTTCCTGCTGCCTTAACAATTCTCAAAATACGATTCCTATCCCTGTGAGCAGTAGCTCCTGGAAGACATCTAACCTCCCTTGTTTCTCCTTTACTTTCACCTAAATACACATTCCTCAAAATAGAGTCACCCACTAACAGTCTTTTTCTCAAAAACACATCTGCAGTTCTTTCCTGTGTTATGTTACCTGGAGAATCAGGTGCCAATAGATTTAAATTACCTGTTACAGCTTCAGAGGGCTCAGAAACAGCAATCTCCTCATCACAAGTGTATTCGGCAAGAGCAGCATAGGAGTTTTGCAATGGCAGAGGTTGTGGGCAATGCTTCTGGTCTACTGTTCTAATTCTTCCAGAGCCTACAGTGATCCATCTGCCTCTCCTTGCTGATCTCTGGGGTAGAGGGGCTTCTTTCTGAGGCAGCTTTGTAGAGGTAACAGGTATGTTACTTACCTTAGCTTGAAGTTTAGCTATTTCCTCCCTTAACAGGGAAAACTGCTTACAAACAGGACAGCCCCTAAATCTCCAAAAAGTAGAACGATTAAAAAGTGCAAAACACCCATTGCACTGTATCTGAGACATTTTAAACTATGCAACACTTTAACAATAAGAAAAATATAAGTATTATTTACTACTGAATAACCCTGAATAACTCCTGAAATAACTCAAATATCCTTATGTATTTGATCCTTTTGTAGTTTGATCTCTTTGCTAAGAAGCAGAGCTAAATGTTTAGCAGAGCTAAACAGATCTCTTTAAATACCCTCAGAAAGATAGGGTGGGGTCCCTCCTAATTGCTCACCTATGCAAACAATCTAATTGTTATCTAATTGCAATACTAAAAACCAGAATACAAAAGAATGTAAATTAACTCAAACCTTTAACTATTCAATTTCTGTAGTGAAACTAATTCACAGTTCAGGTCTACCACCTTTAACTATTCAATTTCTGTAGTGAAACTAATTCACAGTTCAGGTCTACCACCTTTAACTATTCAATTTCTGTAGTGAAACTAATTCACAGTTCAGGTCTACCACCTTTAACTATTCAATTTCTGTAGTGAAACTAATTCACAGTTCAGGTCTACCACCTTTAACTATTCAATTTCTGTAGTGAAACTAATTCACAGTTCAGGTCTACCACCTTTAACTATTCAATTTCTGTAGTGAAACTAATTCACAGTTCAGGTCTACCACCTTTCTGAAATAACTCAAATATCCTTATGTATTTGATCCTTTTGTAGTTTGATCTCTTTGCTAAGAAGCAGAGCTAAACAGTAATAACACAGTAATGTCTGTATATGACACAGTAATGTCTGTATATAACACAGTAATGTCTGTATATAACACAGTAATGTCTGTATATAACACAGTAATGTCTGTATATAACACAGTAATGTGTGTATATGACACAGTAATGTCTGTATATAACAGTAATGTCTGTATATAACACAGTAATGTCTGTACATGACACAGTAATGTCTGTATATGACACAGTAATGTCTGTATATGACACAGTAATGTCTGTATATGACACAGTAATGTCTGTATATGACACAGTAATGTCTGTATATGACACAGTAATGTCTGTATATAACACAGTAATGTCTGTATATAACACAGTAATGTCTGTATATAACAGTAATGTCTGTATATAACACAGTAATGTCTGTACATGACACAGTAATGTCTGTATATGACACAGTAATGTCTGTATATGACACAGTAATGTCTGTATATAACACAGTAATGTCTGTATATAACACAGTAATGTCTGTATATGACACAGTAATGTCTGTATATGACACAGTAATGTCTGTATATAACACAGTAATGTCTGTATATGACACAGTAATGTCTGTACATGACACAGTAATGTCTGTATATAACACAGTAATGTCTGTATATGACACAGTAATGTCTGTATATAACACAGTAATGTCTGTATATGACACAGTAATGTCTGTATATGACACAGTAATATCTGTATATAACACAGTAATGTCTGTATATGAAACAGTAATGTCTGTATATGACACAGTAATGTCTGTATATGACACAGTAATGTCTGTATATGACACAGTAATGTCTGTATATGACACAGTAATATCTGTATATGACACAGTAATGTCTGTATATGACACAGTAATGTCTGTATATGACACAGTAATATCTGTATATGACACAGTAATGTCTGTATATGACACAGTAATGTCTGTATATAACACAGTAATGTCTGTATATAACACAGTAATGTCTGTATATAACACAGTAATGTCTGTATATGACACAGTAATGTCTGTACATGACACAGTAATGTCTGTATATGACACAGTAATGTCTGTATATGACACAGTAATGTCTGTATATAACACAGTAATATCTGTATATGACACAGTAATGTCTGTATATGACACAGTAATATCTGTATATGACACAGTAATGTCTGTATATGACACAGTAATGTCTGTATATAACACAGTAATGTCTGTATATGACACAGTAATGTCTGTATATGACACAGTAATGTCTGTATACACACAGTAATGTCTGTATATGACACAGTAATATCTGTATATGACACAGTAATATCTGTATATGACACAGTAATGTCTGTATATGAAACAGTAATGTCTGTATATGAAACAGTAATATCTGTATATGACACAGTAATGTCTGTATATGAAACAGTAATGTCTGTATATGAAACAGTAATGTCTGTATATGACACAGTAATGTCTGTATATGACACAGTAATGTCTGTATATGACACAGTAATGTCTGTATATGACACAGTAATATCTGTATATAACACAGTAATGTCTGTATATGACACAGTAATGTCTGTATATAACACAGTAATGTCTGTATATGACACAGTAATGTCTGTATATGACACAGTAATGTCTGTATATGACACAGTAATGTCTGTATATAACACAGTAATGTCTGTATATGACACAGTAATGTCTGTATATGACACAGTAATGTCTGTATATGACACAGTAATGTCTGTATATGACACAGTAATATCTGTATATAACACAGTAATGTCTGTATATAACACAGTAATATCTGTATATGACACAGTAATGTCTGTATATAACACAGTAATGTCTGTATATGACACAGTAATATCTGTATATGACACAGTAATGTCTGTATATGACACAGTAATGTCTGTATATGACACAGTAATGTCTGTATATAACACAGTAATGTCTGTACATGACACAGTAATGTCTGTATATGACACAGTAATGTCTGTATATGACACAGTAATGTCTGTATATAACACAGTAATGTCTGTATATGACACAGTAATGTCTGTACATGACACAGTAATGTCTGTATATGACACAGTAATATCTGTATATGACACAGTAATGTCTGTATATGACACAGTAATGTCTGTATATGACACAGTAATGTCTGTATATGACACAGTAATGTCTGTATATAACAGTAATGTCTGTATATAACACAGTAATGTCTGCCCTGTGTATATGATAAAATGACTGCTCTGAGCTTCTTCCTATGTTGTCTGTGATAATAAAAAAGGAGGGAAAGTGAGCTCAGGATAGGTGCTGGCTATTGGCTGAGGCATGTCATGTGATGTGATTGAGGTGAGCTCAGGATAGGTGCTGGCTATTGGTTGGGATAGGTCATGTGATTGAGGAGCTCAGGATAGGTGCTGGCTATTGGCTGAGACTGTCATGTGATTGCAGCACAGAGTTTGTGAGGGAGATGTGAAGTGTTTGAGTTGATTTCTGAGGGAAAGTGGCAGAGAGAGAGGAGGCTGTAAGTGGGGCTCGTCCCCTCAGCAGTGCAGGGGCCACTTTTCCATCCTGAAAATGGTGCAGAATGATTTTGTCTCGGCCCAGGGGCGTGACTGAAGAACATGAGACAGACAGTGACAGAGAGTCATCTGATTGTGCAGGTACTGATGGGGTTACTGAAGTGTAAGCTGGAGGATTTCCTCTGCTGCCAGGACTTTAGCAGACAAGGATTTTATGATGTGACCTTTAAGAGCACTGACATCTGTCACAATGTGAGGCAGAGATTCCTGGACATGAGAGGAGATGACAGGCTAAAGGGCATCAGAGCAAACTTCTTTTTCCAACAAGAGTTTATCCTAGTGACTGTGCACATGTTTAACCCCTACATAAGAGAGGAGGACATTATTAACTTCCTACACAGATACTGCTCCTATGTGCAGGGGGGGAGGAGGCTACTGAACTCCCAGGGCATCTGGAATGGCAAGAGGCAGTACTGGGTC
>NW_026511126.1:0-25000 GCF_027579735.1 Bombina bombina | reverse complement strand
TTTTTATGTGTGTGTGCGTGTATGAATATATACATATATTTTTATGTGTGTGTGCGTGTATGAATATATATATTTGTGTGTGTGCGTGTATGAATATATATATTTATGTGTGTGTGTGTGTATGAATATATATATATTTATGTGTGCGTGCGCGTGTATGAATATATATGTATTTATGTGTGCGTGCGCGTGTATGAATATATATGTATTTATGTGTGTGTGCGTGTATGAATATATATATATATTTTTATGTGTGTGTGCGTGTATGAATATATATATTTTTATGTGTGTGTGCGTGTATGAATAGATATATATTTTTATGTGTGTGCGTGTATGAATATATATATATTATGTGTGTGCGTGTATGAATATATATATATTATGTGTGTGCGTGTATGAATATATATATATATTATGTGTGTGCGTGTATGAATATATATATATTTTTATGTGTGTGTGCGTGTATGAATATATATATATTTTTATGTGTGTGTGCGTGTATGAATATATATATATATTTTTATGTGTGTGTGCGTGTATGAATATATATATATTTTTATGTGTGTGTGCGTGTATGAATATATATATATATTTTTATGTGTGCGTGCGTGTATGAATATATATATATTTTTATGTGTGCGTGTATGAATATATATATATATATTTTTATGTGTGCGTGTATGAATATATATATATTTTTATGTGTGTGCGTGTATGAATATATATATTTTTATGTGCGTGTGCGTGTATGAATATATATATTTTTATGTGTGTGTGCGTGTATGAATATATATATTTATATATATATATTTTTTTTTTTATGTGTGTGTGAGTGTATGAATATATATATATATATATATATATTTTTATGTGTGTGAGCGTGTATGAATATATATATATTTTTATGTGTGTGCGTGTATGAATATATATATATTTTTATGTGTGTGCGCGTATGAATATATATATATTTTTATGTGTGTGCGCGTGTATGAATAACAGAATTTATGTTTACCTGATAAATTACTTTCTCCAACGGTGTGTCCGGTCCACGGCGTCATCCTTACTTGTGGGATATTCTCTTCCCCAACAGGAAATGGCAAAGAGCCCAGCAAAGCTGGTCACATGATCCCTCCTAGGCTCCGCCTACCCCAGTCATTCGACCGACGTTAAGGAGGAATATTTGCATAGGAGAAACCATATGGTACCGTGGTGACTGTAGTTAAAGAAAATAAATTATCAGACCTGATTAAAAAACCAGGGCGGGCCGTGGACCGGACACACCGTTGGAGAAAGTAATTTATCAGGTAAACATAAATTCTGTTTTCTCCAACATAGGTGTGTCCGGTCCACGGCGTCATCCTTACTTGTGGGAACCAATACCAAAGCTTTAGGACACGGATGAAGGGAGGGAGCAAATCAGGTCACCTAAATGGAAGGCACCACGGCTTGCAAAACCTTTCTCCCAAAAATAGCCTCAGAAGAAGCAAAAGTATCAAACTTGTAAAATTTGGTAAAAGTGTGCAGTGAAGACCAAGTCGCTGCCCTACATATCTGATCAACAGAAGCCTCGTTCTTGAAGGCCCATGTGGAAGCCACAGCCCTAGTTAAACACTAAAAAACTCTAAGCCATCTCCGTGGAGATGTTGCCTGTACAACGGCAAAGAGAATGACTGGGGTAGGCGGAGCCTAGGAGGGATCATGTGACCAGCTTTGCTGGGCTCTTTGCCATTTCCTGTTGGGGAAGAGAATATCCCACAAGTAAGGATGACGCCGTGGACCGGACACACCTATGTTGGAGAAATATATATATATATATATATTTATATGTGTGTGCGCGTGTATGAATATATATATATATGTATTTATGTGTGTGTGCGTGTATGAATATATACATATATTTTTATGTGTGTGTGCGTGTATGAATATATACATATATTTTTATGTGTGTGTGCGTGTATGAATATATATATATATTTGTGTGTGTGCGTGTATGAATATATATATTTATGTGTGTGCGCGTGTATGAATATATATATTTATGTGTGTGCGCGTGTATGAATATATATATATATTTATGTGTGCGTGCGCGTGTATGAATATATATATTTATGTGTGTGCGCGTGTATGAATATATATATATTTATGTGTGCGTGCGCGTGTATGAATATATATGTATTTATGTGTGTGTGCGTGTATGAATATATATATATATTTTTATGTGTGTGTGCGTGTATGAATATATATATTTTTATGTGTGTGTGCGTGTATGAATATATATATATTTTTATGTGTGTGTGCGTGTATGAATATATATTTTTATGTGTGTGCGTGTATGAATATATATATATTATGTGTGTGCGTGTATGAATATATATATATTATGTGTGTGCGTGTATGAATATATATATATTATGTGTGTGCGTGTATGAATATATATATATTTTTATGTGTGTGTGCGTGTATGAATATATATATTTTTATGTGTGTGTGCGTGTATGAATATATATATATTTTTATGTGTGTGTGCGTGTATGAATATATATATATTTTTATGTGTGTGTGCGTGTATGAATATATATATATTTTTATGTGTGCATGTATGAATATATATATATATTTTTATGTGTGCGTGTATGAATATATATATATATTTTTATGTGTGTGCGTGTATGAATATATATATATTTTTATGTGCGTGTGCGTGTATGAATATATATATTTTTATGTGTGTGTGCGTGTATGAATATATATATATATATATATATATTTTTTTTTTAATGTGTGTGTGAGTGTATGAATATATATATATATATATTTTTTTATGTGTGTGAGCGTGTATGAATATATATATATTTTTATGTGTGTGCGTGTATGAATATATATATATTTTTATGTGTGCGCGTGTATGAATATATATATATATATATATATTTATGTGTGTGCGCGTGTATGAATATATATATATATTTTTATGTGTGTGCGCTTGTATGAATATATATATATATATATTTTATGTGTGTGTGCGTGTATGAATATATATATATATATATATTTTATGTGTGTGTGTGTGTATGAATATATATATATTTTTATGTGTGTGTGAGTGTATGAATATATATATATTTTTATGTGTGTGTGAGTGTATGAATATATATATATTTTTATGTGTGTGTGAGTGTATGAATATATATATATATATATATATATTTTATGTGTGTGTGCGTGTATGAATATATATATTTTTATGTGTGTGTGAGTGTATGAATATATATATATATTTTATGTGTGTGTGTGCGTGTATGAATATATATATATATATATATATATATATATATATATATATATATAATATAATTTATGTAAGAACTTACCTGATAAATTCATTTCTTTCATATTAGCAAGAGTCCATGAGCTAGTGACGTATGGGATATACATTCCTACCAGGAGGGGCAAAGTTTCCCAAACCTCAAAATGCCTATAAATACACCCCTCACCACACCCACAATTCAGTTTAACGAATAGCCAAGAAGTGGGGTGATAAAAAAGTGCGAAAGCATATAAAATAAGGAATTGGAATAATTGTGCTTTATACAAAATCATAACCACCACAAAAAAAGGGCGGGCCTCATGGACTCTTGCTAATATGAAAGAAATGAATTTATCAGGTAAGTTCTTACATAAATTATGTTTTCTTTCATGTAATTAGCAAGAGTCCATGAGCTAGTGACGTATGGGATAATGATTACCCAAGATGTGGATCTTTCCACACAAGAGTCACTAGAGAGCGAGGGATAAAATAAAGACAGCCAATTCCTGCTGAAAATAATCCACACCCAAAATAAAGTTTAATGAAAAACATAAGCAGAAGATTCAAACTGAAACTGCTGCCTGAAGTACTTTTCTACCAAAAACTGCTTCAGAAGAAGAAAATACATCAAAATGGTAGAATTTAGTAAAAGTATGCAAAGAGGACCAAGTTGCTGCTTTGCAAATCTGATCAACCGAAGCTTCATTCCTAAACGCCCAGGAAGTAGAAACTGACCTAGTAGAATGAGCTGTAATCCTCTGAGGCGGAGTTTTACCCGACTCAACATAGGCAAGATGAATTAAAGATTTCAACCAAGATGCCAAAGAAATGGCAGAAGCTTTCTGGCCTTTTCTAGAACCGGAAAAGATAATAAATAGACTAGAAGTCTTTCGGAAAGATTTAGTAGCTTCAACATAATATTTCAAAGCTCTAACAACATCCAAAGAATGCAACGATTTCTCCTTAGAATTCTTAGGATTAGGACATAATGAAGGAACTACAATTTCTCTACTAATGTTGTTGGAATTCACAACTTTAGGTAAAAATTCAAAAGAAGTTCGCAACACCGCCTTATCCTGATGAAAAATCAGAAAAGGAGACTCACAAGAAAGAGCAGATAATTCAGAAACTCTTCTGGCAGAAGAGATGGCCAAAAGGAACAAAACTTTCCAAGAAAGTAATTTAATGTCCAATGAATGCATAGGTTCAAATGGAGGAGCTTGAAGAGCCTCCAGAACCAAATTCAAACTCCAAGGAGGAGAAATTGACTTAATGACAGGCTTTATACGAACCAAAGCTTGTACAAAACAATGAATATCAGGAAGAATAGCAATCTTTCTGTGAAAAAGAACAGAAAGAGCAGAGATTTGTCCTTTCAAGGAACTTGCGGACAAACCCTTATCTAAACCATCCTGAAGAAACTGTAATATTCTCGGTATTCTAAAAGAATGCCAAGAAAAATGATGAGAAAGACACCAAGAAATATAAGTCTTCCAGACTCTATAATATATCTCTCTAGATACAGATTTACGAGCCTGTAACATAGTATTAATCACAGAGTCAGAGAAACCTCTTTGACCAAGAATCAAGCGTTCAATCTCCATACCTTTAAATTTAAGGATTTCAGATCCTGATGGAAAAAAGGACCTTGAGACAGAAGGTCTGGTCTTAACGGAAGAGTCCACGGTTGGCAAGAGGCCATCCGGACAAGATCCGCATACCAAAACCTGTGAGGCCATGCCGGAGCTACCAGCAGAACAAACGAGCATTCCTTCAGAATCTTGGAGATTACTCTTGGAAGAAGAACTAGAGGCGGAAAGATATAGGCAGGATGATACTTCCAAGGAAGTGATAATGCATCCACTGCCTCCGCCTGAGGATCCCGGGATCTGGACAGATACCTGGGAAGTTTCTTGTTTAGATGAGACGCCATCAGATCTATTTCTGGAAGTTCCCACATTTGAACAATCTGAAGAAATACCTCTGGGTGAAGAGACCATTCGCCCGGATGCAACGTTTGGCGACTGAGATAATCCGCTTCCCAATTGTCTATACCTGGGATATGAACCGCAGAGATTAGACAGGAGCTGGATTCCGCCCAAATCAAAATTCGAGATACTTCTTTCATAGCCAGAGGACTGTGAGTCCCTCCTTGATGATTGATGTATGCCACAGTTGTGACATTGTCTGTCTGAAAACAAATGAACGATTCTCTCTTCAGAAGAGGCCAAAACTGAAGAGCTCTGAAAATTGCACGGAGTTCCAAAATATTGATCGGTAATCTCACCTCCTGAGATTCCCAAACTCCTTGTGCCGTCAGAGATCCCCACACAGCTCCCCAACCTGTGAGACTTGCATCTGTTGAAATTACAGTCCAGGTCGGAAGCACAAAAGAAGCCCCCTGAATTAAACGATGGTGATCTGTCCACCACGTTAGAGAGTGTCGAACAATAGGTTTTAAAGATATTAATTGAGATATCTTTGTGTAATCCTTGCACCATTGATTCAGCATACAGAGCTGAAGAGGTCGCATGTGAAAACGAGCAAAGGGGATCGCGTCCGATGCAGCAGTCATAAGACCTAGAATTTCCATGCATAAAGCTACCGAAGGGAATGATTGTGACTGAAGGTTTCGACAAGCTGCAATCAATTTTAGACGTCTCTTGTCTGTTAAAGACAGTCATGGACACTGAATCTATCTGGAAACCCAGAAAGGTTACCCTTGTCTGAGGAATCAAAGAACTTTTTGGTAAATTGATCCTCCAACCATGATCTTGAAGAAACAACACAAGTCGATTCGTATGAGATTCTGCTAAATGTAAAGACTGAGCAAGTACCAAGATATCGTCCAAATAAGGAAATACCACAATACCCTGTTCTCTGATTACAGACAGAAGGGCACCGAGAACCTTTGAAAAAATTCTTGGAGCTGTAGCTAGGCCAAACGGTAGAGCCACAAACTGGTAATGCTTGTCCAGAAAAGAGAATCTCAGGAACTGATAATGATCTGGATGAATCGGAATATGCAGATATGCATCCTGTAAATCTATTGTGGACATATAATTCCCTTGCTTAACAAAAGGCAAGATAGTCCTTACAGTTACCATCTTGAACGTTGGTATCCTTACATAACGATTCAATATTTTTAGATCCAGAACTGGTCTGAAGGAATTCTCCTTCTTTGGTACAATGAAGAGATTTGAATAAAACCCCATCCCCTGTTCCGGAACTGGAACTGGCATAATTACTCCAGCCAACTCTAGATCTGAAACACAATTCAGAAATGCTTGAGCTTTCACTGGATTTACTGGGACACGGGAAAGAAAAAATCTCTTTGCAGGAGGTCTCATCTTGAAACCAATTCTGTACCCTTCTGAAACAATGTTCTGAATCCAAAGATTGTGAACAGAATTGATCCAAATTTCTTTGAAAAAACGTAACCTGCCCCCTACCAGCTGAGCTGGAATGAGGGCCGCACCTTCATGTGGACTTAGAAGCAGGCTTTGCCTTTCTAGCAGGCTTGGATTTATTCCAGACTGGAGATGGTTTCCAAACTGAAACTGCTCCTGAGGATGAAGGATCAGGCTTTTGTTCTTTGTTGAAACGAAAGGAACGAAAACGATTATTAGCCCTGTTTTTACCTTTAGATTTTTTATCCTGTGGTAAAAAAGTTCCTTTCCCACCAGTAACAGTTGAAATAATAGAATCCAACTGAGAACCAAATAATTTGTTACCCTGGAAAGAAATAGAAAGTAGAGTTGATTTAGAAGCCATATCAGCATTCCAAGTCTTAAGCCATAAAGCTCTTCTAGCTAAAATAGCTAGAGACATAAACCTGACATCAACTCTGATAATATCAAAAATGGCATCACAGATAAAATTATTAGCATGCTGAAGAAGAATAATAATATCATGAGAATCATGATTTGTTACTTGTTGCGCTAAAGTTTCCAACCAAAAAGTTGAAGCTGCAGCAACATCAGCCAATGATATAGCAGGTCTAAGAAGATTACCTGAACACAGATAAGCTTTTCTTAGAAAGGATTCAATTTTCCTATATTAAGGATCTTTAAACGAAGTACCATCTGACGTAGGAATGGTAGTACGTTTAGCAAGGGTAGAAATAGCCCCATCAACTTTAGGGATTTTGTCCCAAAATTCTAACCTGTCAGACGGTACAGGATATAATTGCTTAAAACGTTTAGAAGGAGTAAATGAATTACCCAATTTATCCCATTCTTTGGAAATTACTGCAGAAATAGCATTAGGAACAGGAAAAACTTCTGGAATAACCACAGGAGATTTAAATACCTTATCTAAACGTTTAGAATTAGTATCAAGAGGACCAGAATCCTCTATTTCTAAAGCAATTAATACTTCTTTAAGTAAAGAACGAATAAATTCCATTTTAAATAAATATGAAGATTTATCAGCATCAATCTCTGAAACAGAATCCTCTGAACCAGAAGAGTCATCAGAATCATAATGATGATGTTCATTTAAAAATTCATCTGTAGGGAGAGAAGTTTTAAAAGATTTTTTACGTTTACTAGAAGGAGAAATAACAGACATAGCCTTCTTGATGGATTCAGAAACAAAATCTCTTATGTTATCAGGAACATTCTGCACCTTAGATGTTGAAGGAACTGCAACAGACAATGGTACTTTACTAAAGGAAATATTATCTGCATTAACAAGTTTGTCATGACAATTAATACAAACAACAGCCGGAGGAATAGCTACCAAAAGTTTACAGCAGATACACTTAGCTTTGGTAGATCCAGCACTAGACAGCGATTTTCCTGTAGTATCTTCTGACTCAGATGCAACGTGAGACATCTTGCAATATGTAAGAGAAAAAACAACATATAAAGCAAAATTGATCAAATTCCTTAAATGACAGTTTCAGGAATGGGAAAAAATGCCAAAGAACAAGCTTCTAGCAACCAGAAGCAATGAAAAATGAGACTTAAATAATGTGGAGACAAAAGCGACGCCCATATTTTTTTTAGCGTCAAATAAGACGCCCACATTATTTGGCGCCTAAATGCTTTTGGCGCCAAAAATGACGCCACATCCGGAACGCCGACATTTTTGGCGCAAAATAACGTCAAAAAATGACGCAACTTCCGGCGACACGTATGACGCCGGAAACGGAAAAGAATTTTTGCGCCAAAAAAGTCCGCGCCAAGAATGACGCAATAAAATGAAGCATTTTCAGCCCCCGCGAGCCTAACAGCCCACAGGGAAAAAGAGTCAAATTTTTGAAGGTAAGAAAAAATGAATTATTCAAATGCATTATCCCAAATATGAAACTGACTGTCTGAAAAATAAGGAAAGTTGAACATTCTGAGTCAAGGCAAATAAATGTTTGAATACATATATTTAGAACTTTATAAACAAAGTGCCCAACCATAGCTTAGAGTGTCACAGAAAATAAGATTTACTTACCCCAGGACACTCATCTACATGTTTGTAGAAAGCCAAACCAGTACTGAAACGAGAATCAGCAGAGGTAATGGTATATATAAGAGTATATCGTCGATCTGAAAAGGGAGGTAAGAGATGAATCTCTACGACCGATAACAGAGAACCTATGAAATAGACCCCGTAGAAGGAGATCACTGCATTCAAATAGGCAATACTCTCCTCACATCCCTCTGACATTCACTGCACGCTGAGAGGAAAACCGGGCTCCAACTTGCTGCGGAGCGCATATCAACGTAGAATCTAGCACAAACTTACTTCACCACCTCCATCGGAGGCAAAGTTTGTAAAACTGAATTGTGGGTGTGGTGAGGGGTGTATTTATAGGCATTTTGAGGTTTGGGAAACTTTGCCCCTCCTGGTAGGAATGTATATCCCATACGTCACTAGCTCATGGACTCTTGCTAATTACATGAAAGAAATATATATATATATATAAATATATATTTTTATGTGTGTGCGCGTGTATGAATATATATATATATTTTATGTGTGTGTGTGTGTATGAATAAATATATATATTTTATGTGTGTGTGCGTGTATGAATACAGGGAGTGCAGAATTATTAGGCAAATGAGTATTTTGACCACATCATCCTCTTTATTCATGTTGTCTTACTCCAAGCTGTATAGGCTCGAAAGCCTACTACCAATTAAGCATATTAGGTGATGTGCATCTCTGTAATGAGAAGGGGTGTGGTCTAATGACATCAACACCCTATATCAGGTGTGCATAATTATTAGGCAACTTCCTTTCCTTTGGCAAAATGGGTCAAAAGAAGGACTTGACAGGCTCAGAAAAGTCAAAAATAGTGAGATATCTTGCAGAGGGATGCAGCACTCTTAAAATTGCAAAGCTTCTGAAGCGTGATCATCGCACAATCAAGCGTTTCATTCAAAATAGTCAACAGGGTCGCAAGAAGCGTGTGGAAAAACCAAGGCGCAAAATAACTGCCCATGAACTGAGAAAAGTCAAGCGTGCAGCTGCCAAGATGCCACTTGCCACCAGTTTGGCCATATTTCAGAGCTGCAACATCACTGGAGTGCCCAAAAGCACAAGGTGTGCAATACTCAGAGACATGGCCAAGGTAAGAAAGTCTGAAAGACGACCACCACTGAACACACAAGCTGAAACGTCAAGACTGGGCCAAGAAATATCTCAAGACTGATTTTTCTAAGGTTTTATGGACTGATGAAATGAGAGTGAGTCTTGATGGGCCAGATGGATGGGCCCGTGGCTGGATTGGTAAAGGGCAGAGAGCTCCAGGCCGACTCAGACGCCAGCAAGGTGGAGGTGGAGTACTGGTTTGGGCTGGTATCATCAAAGATGAGCTTGTGGGGCCTTTTCAGGTTGAGGATGGAGTCAAGCTCAACTCCCAGTCCTACTGCCAGTTTCTGGAAGACACCTTCTTCAAGCAGTGGTACAGGAAGAAGTCTGCATCCTTCAAGAAAAATATGATTTTCATGCAGGACAATGCTCCATCACACGCGTCCAAGTACTCCACAGCGTGGCTGGCAAGAAAGGGTATAAAAGAAGAAAATCTAATGACATGGCCTCCTTGTTCACCTGATCTGAACCCCATTGAGAACCTGTGGTCCATCATCAAATGTGAGATTTACAAGGAGGGAAAACAGTACACCTCTCTGAACAGTGTCTGGGAGGCTGTGGTTGCTGCTGCACGCAATGTTGATGGTGAACAGATCAAAACACTGACAGAATCCATGGATGGCAGGCTTTTGAGTGTCCTTGCAAAGAAAGGTGGCTATATTGGTCACTGATTTGTTTTTGTTTTGTTTTTGAATGTCAGAAATGTATATTTGTGAATGTTGAGATGTTATATTGGTTTCACTGGTAAAAATAAATAATTGAAATGGGTATATATTTGTTTTTTGTTAAGTTGCCTAATAATTATGCACAGTAATAGTCACCTGCACACACAGATATCCCCCTAAAAACATAATTTATGCTTACCTGATAAATTCCTTTCTTCTGTTGTGTGATCAGTCCACGGGTCATCATTACTTCTGGGATATTATCTGCTCCCCTACAGGAAGTGCAAGAGGATTCACCCAGCAGAGTTGCTATATAGCTCCTCCCCTCTACGTCACCTCCAGTCATTCGACCAAAGACCAACGAGAAAGGAGAAGCCAAGGGTGTAGTGGTGACTGAATTATAATTTAAAAAATATGTACCTGCCTTAAAAAACAGGGCGGGCCGTGGACTGATCACACAACAGAAGAAAGGAATTTATCAGGTAAGCATAAATTATGTTTTCTTCTGTTATGTGTGATCAGTCCACGGGTCATCATTACTTCTGGGATACCAATACCAAAGCAAAAGTACACGGATGACGGGAGGGATAGGCAGGCTCATTATACAGAAGGAACCACTGCCTGAAGAACCTTTCTCCCAAAAATAGCCTCCGAAGAAGCAAAAGTGTCAAATTTGTAAAATTTGGAAAAAGTATGAAGCGAAGACCAAGTTGCAGCCTTGCAAATCTGTTCAACAGAGGCCTCATTCTTAAAGGCCCAAGTGGAAGCCACAGCTCTAGTGGAATGAGCTGTAATTCTTTCAGGAGGCTGCTGTCCAGCAGTCTCATAGGCTAAACGTATTATGCTACGAAGCCAAAAAGAGAGAGAGGTAGCAGAAGCTTTTTGACCTCTCCTCTGTCCAGAATAAACGACAAACAGGGAAGAAGTTTGGCGAAAATCTTTAGTTGCCTGCAAGTAGAACTTGAGGGCACGAACTACATCCAGATTGTGTAGAAGACGTTCCTTCTTTGAAGAAGGATTTGGACACAAGGATGGAACAACAATCTCTTGATTGATATTCCTGTTAGAGACAACCTTAGGTAAGAACCCAGGTTTAGTACGCAGAACTACCTTGTCTGAGTGAAAGATCAGATAAGGAGAACCACAATGTAGGGCTGATAACTCAGAGACTCTTCGAGCCGAGGAAATAGCCATTAAAAATAGAACTTTCCAAGATAACAATTTTATATCAATGGAATGAAGGGGTTCAAACGGAACACCCTGTAAAACGTTAAGAACTAAGTTTAAACTCCATGGCGGAGCAACAGTTTTAAACACAGGCTTGATCCTAGCTAAAGCCTGACAAAAGGCCTGGATGTCTGAATTTTCTGACAGACGCCTGTGCAACAAGATGGACAGAGCTGAGATCTGTCCCCTTAATGAGCTAGCCGATAAACCCTTTTCTAAACCTTCTTGTAGAAAAGACAATATCCTAGGAATCCTAACCTTACTCCAGGAGTAATCTTTGGATTCACACCAGTATAGGTATTTACGCCATATTTTATGGTAAATCTTTCTGGTAACAGGCTTCCTAGCCTGTATCAGGGTATCAATAACCGACTCAGAAAAACCACGTTTTGATAAAATCAAGCGTTCAATTTCCAAGCAGTCAGCTTCAGAGAAGTTAGACTTTGATGTTTGAATGGACCCTGAATCAGAAGGTCCTGTCTTAGAGGTAGAGACCAAGGCGGACAGGATGACATGTCCACTAGATCTGCATACCAAGTCCTGCGCGGCCATGCAGGCGCTATTAGAATCACTGATGCTCTCTCCTGTTTGATTTTGGCAATCAATCGAGGAAGCAGCGGGAAGGGTGGAAACACATAAGCCATCCTGAAGTTCCAAGGTGCTGTCAAAGCATCTATCAGAACCGCTCCCGGATCCCTGGATCTGGATCCGTAGCGAGGAAGTTTGGCGTTCTGGCGAGACACCATGAGATCTATCTCTGGTTTGCCCCAACGTCGAAGTATTTGGGCAAAGACCTCCGGATGAAGTTCCCACTCCCCCGGATGAAGAGTCTGGCGACTCAAGAAATCCGCCTCCCAGTTCTCCACTCCCGGGATGTGGATTGCTGATAGGTGGCAAGAGTGAGACTCTGCCCAGCGAATTATCTTTGATACTTCTATCATTGCTAGGGAGCTTCTTGTCCCTCCCTGATGGTTGATGTAAGCTACAGTCGTGATGTTGTCCGACTGAAACCTGATGAACCCCCGAGTCTTTAACTGGGGCCAAGCTAGAAGGGCATTGAGAACTGCTCTCAATTCCAGAATGTTTATTGGCAGGAGACTTTCCTCCTGACTCCATTGTCCCTGAGCCTTCAGAGAATTCCAGACAGCGCCCCAACCTAGAAGGCTGGCGTCTGTTGTTACAATTGTCCAGTCCGGCCTGCTGAACGGCATCCCCCTGGACAGATGTGGCCGAGAAAGCCACCATAGAAGAGAGTTTCTGGTCTCTTGATCCAGATTCAGAGTGGGGGACAAATCTGAGTAATCCCCATTCCACTGACTCAGCATGCACAATTGCAGCGGTCTGAGATGTAGGCGTGCAAAGGGTACTATGTCCATTGCTGCTACCATTAAGCCGATCACCTCCATGCATTGAGCTACTGACGGGAGTTGAATGGAATGAAGGACACGGCATGTATTTAGAAGCTTTGTTAATCTGTCTTCTGTCAGATAAATCTTCATTTCTACAGAATCTATAAGAGTCCCCAAGAATGGAACTCTTGTGAGAGGCAAGAGAGAACTCTTCTTTTCGTTCACTTTCCATCCATGCGACCTTAGAAATGCCAGAACTAACTCTGTATGAGACTTGGCAGTTTGAAAGCTTGAAGCTTGTATCAGAATGTCGTCTAGGTACGGAGCTACCGAAATTCCTCGCGGTCTCAGAACCGCTAGAAGGGCACCCAGAACCTTTGTGAAGATTCTTGGAGCCGTAGCCAATCCGAATGGAAGGGCTACAAACTGGTAATGCCTGTCTAAGAAGGCAAACCTTAGATACCGATAATGATCTTTGTGAATCGGTATGTGAAGGTAAGCATCCTTTAAATCCACTGTGGTCATGTACTGACCCTTTTGGATCATGGGTAAGATTGTCCGAATAGTTTCCATTTTGAACGATGGAACTCTTAGGAATTTGTTTAGGATCTTTAAATCCAAGATTGGCCTGAAAGTTCCCTCTTTTTTGGGGACCACAAACAGGTTTGAGTAAAACCCTTGTCCTTGTTCCGACCGCGGAACCGGATGGATCACTCCCATTAATAATAGATCTTGTACACAGCGTAGAAACGCGTCTTTCTTTATTTGGTTTGTTGACAACCTTGACAGATGAAATCTCCCTCTTGGGGGAGATAATTTGAAGTCTAGAAGGTATCCCTGAGATATGATCTCTAGCGCCCAGGGATCCTGGACATCTCTTGCCCAAGCCTGGGCGAAGAGAGAGAGTCTGCCCCCCCCTAGATCCGGTCCCGGATCGGGGGCCCTCGGTTCATGCTGTCTTAGGGGCAGCAGCAGGTTTTCTGGCCTGCTTGCCCTTATTCCAGGACTGGTTAGGTTTCCAGCCTTGTCTGTAACGAGCAACAGCTCCTTCCTGTTTTGGTGCAGTGGAAGTTGATGCTGCACCTGCTTTGAAATTCCGAAAGGGACGAAAATTAGACTGTCTAGCCTTAGCTTTGGCTTTGTCTTGAGGTAGAGCGTGGCCCTTACCTCCTGTAATGTCAGCGATAATTTCTTTCAAACCGGGCCCAAATAAAGTTTGCCCCTTGAAAGGTATATTAAGTAATTTGGACTTAGAAGTTACATCAGCCGACCAGGATTTTAGCCACAGCGCCCTACGTGCCTGAATGGCGAATCCTGAATTCTTAGCCGTAAGTTTGGTTAAATGTACTACGGCCTCCGAAATGAATGAATTAGCTAGTTTAAGGACTCTAAGCCTGTCCGTAATGTCGTCCAGCGTAGCGGAACTAAGGTTCTCTTCCAGAGACTCAATCCAAAATGCTGCCGCAGCCGTAATCGGCGCGATGCATGCAAGGGGTTGCAATATAAAACCTTGTTGAACAAACATTTTCTTAAGGTAACCCTCTAATTTATTATCCATAGGATCTGAAAAAGCACAGCTATCCTCCACCGGGATAGTGGTGCGCTTAGCTAAAGTAGAGACTGCTCCCTCCACCTTAGGGACCGTTTGCCATAAGTCCCGTGTGGTGGCGTCTATTGGAAACATCTTTCTAAATATTGGAGGGGGTGAGAACGGCACACCGGGTCTATCCCACTCCTTAGTAACAATTTCAGTTAATCTCTTAGGTATAGGAAAAACGTCAGTACTCGCCGGTACCGCAAAGTATTTATCCAACCTACACATTTTCTCTGGTATTGCAACAGTGTTACAATCGTTAAGAGCCGCTAAGACCTCCCCTAGTAATACACGGAGGTTTTCCAATTTAAATTTAAAATTTGAAATATCTGAATCCAATCTGCTTGGATCAGAACCGTCACCTACAGAATGAAGCTCTCCGTCCTCATGCTCTGCAAGCTGTGACGCAGTATCAGACATGGCCCTAGAATTATCAGCGCACTCTGTTCTCACCCCAGAGTGATCACGCTTGCCTCTTAGTTCTGGTAACTTAGCCAAAACTTCAGTCATAACAGTAGCCATATCTTGTAATGTTATCTGTAATGGCTGCCCAGATGTACTAGGCGCCATAATATCACGCACCTCCCGGGCGGGAGACGCAGGTACTGACACGTGAGGCGAGTTAGACGGCATAACTCTCCCCTCGCTGTTTGGTGAAATTTGTTCAATTTGTACAGATTGGCTTTTATTTAAAGTAGCATCAATACAGTTAGTACATAAATTTCTATTGGGCTCCACCTTGGCATTGGAACAAATGACACAGGTATCTTCCTCTGAATCAAACATGTTTAACACACTAGCAATAAACATGCAACTTGGTTACAATCTTATTTAACAAAAACGTACTGTGCCTCAAAGAAGCACTAAACGATTAAATGACAGTTGAAATAATGAACTGAAAAACAGTTATAGTATCACTCTTTAAAAACAACACAACTTGTTAGCAAAGGTTTGTTCCCATTAGTAAAGTAACACTAATTAAATTTTAAACATAAAAATCACAGAGCAACGTTTTAAAACACAGTCACTACATAAGTCTCACAGCTCTGCTGAGAGAATCTACCTCCCTTCAAAGAAGTTTGAAGACCCCTGAGTTCTGTTAGAGATGAACCGGATCATGCAGAAAATACAAGAGTAACTGACTGGAAATTTTTGATGCGTAGCAAAGAGCGCCAAAAACGGCCCCTCCCCCTCACACACAGCAGTGAGAGAGAAACGAAACTGTCATAATCAAAACAAGCAAACTGCCAAGTGGAAAAATAATGCCCAAATATTTATTCACTCAGTACCTCAGAAATGCAAACGATTCTACATTCCAGCAAAAACGTTTAACATGAATTAAATACCTATTAAAAGGTTTAATGTACCTTTACAGAGTAATTCCGGTGAAATACCATCCCCAGAATACTGAAGTGTAGAGTATACATACATGTCATTATAACGGTATGGCAGGATTTTCTCATCAATTCCATTCAGAAAATAAAAACTGCTACATACCTCAATGCAGATTCAACTGCCCGCTGTCCCCTGATCTGAAGCTTTTACCTCCCTCAGATGGCCGAGAAACAGCAATATGATCTTAACTACTCCGGTTAAAATCATAAGAAAAACTCTGGTAGATTCTTCTTCAAACTCTGCCAGAGAAGTAATAACACGCTCCGGTGCTATTGTAAAATAACAAACTTTTGATTGAAGTTATAAAAACTAAGTATAATCACCATAGTCCTCTCACACCTCCTATCTAGTCTTTGGGTGCAAGAGAATGACTGGAGGTGACGTAGAGGGGAGGAGCTATATAGCAACTCTGCTGGGTGAATCCTCTTGCACTTCCTGTAGGGGAGCAGATAATATCCCAGAAGTAATGATGACCCGTGGACTGATCACACATAACAGAAGAAATAGCTATAACTAAAAACAAACTAAAAACGTCTTCCAAAACTATTCAGCTTTGATATTAATTAGTTTTTTGGGTTAATTGAGAACATGGTTGTTGTTCAATAATAAAATTAATCCTCAAAAATACAACTTGCCTAATAATTCTGCACTCTCTGTATATATATATATTTTTGTGTGTGTGTGCGTGTATGAATATATATATATTTTTGTGTGTGTGCGTGTATGAATATATATATATATATTTTTATGTGTGTGCGCGTGTATGAATATATATATATATTTTTATGTGTGTGTGCGTGTATGAATATATATATATATATTTTTATGTGTGTGCGCGTGTATGAATATATATATATTTTTATGTGTGTGTGCGTGTATGAATATATATATTTTTATGTGTGTGCGCGTGTATGAATATATATATATTTTTATGTGTGTGCACGTGTATGAATATATATATATTTTTTTATGTGTGTGTGCGTGTATGAATATATATATATTTTTATGTGTGTGTGCGTGTATGAATATATATGTATATTTTTATGTGTGTGTGCGTGTATGAATATATATGTATTTTTATGTGTGTGTGCGTGTATGAATATATATATTTTTATGTGTGTGTGCGTGTATGAATATATATATATTTTTATGTGTGCGTGTATGAATATATATATATTTTTATGTGTGCGTGTATGAATATATATATATATTTTTATGTGTGTGCGTGTATGAATATATATATATTTTTATGTGTGTGTGCGTGTATGAATATATATGTATATTTTTATGTGTGTGTGTGTGTATGGATATATATATTTATGTGTGTGTGCATGCATGAATATATATATATATATATATATATATATATTTATGTGTGCGTGTATGAATATATATATATTTTTATGTGTGTGCGTGTATGAATATATATATATATATATATATATATATATTTTTATTTGTGTGTGCGTGTATGAATATATATATATATATATATTTTTATATGTGTATGTGTGTGTGCGTATATGAAGATATATATATATATTTTTTTATGTGTGTGCGTGTATGAATATATATATATATTTTATGTGTGTGTGCGTGTATGAATATATATATATTTTTTTATGTGTGTGTGCGTGTATGAATATATATATATATTTTTATATGTGTGTGTGCGCGTGTATGAATATATATATATATATTTTTATATGTGTGTGCGTATATGAATATATATATATATTTTTATGTGTGTGTGCGTGTATAAATATATATATATATATATATATATATATATATATATATATATATATATATATATATATATATATATAGTTGCAGAGGCAGGTGCACTCTCACGAACAGTGTTCAATTGCCAGGGTGCTGAATGTAGGATAAAGTACAGTAGATAGAAGACAGCACTCACTGGACTTAAATAATGCAATAAATGCTTTTAATTAAGTGATGTTTCGGGGAATGCACCCCTTCATCAGACCAACGGTGTATATATACACACACATATGTAAAATGTATGTGTGTGTGCACCACTTCACCACTTTGTTGCAATTACAAATGTTTAGGCATTCTCATGTTTAATTCTTTTGTTTGTATTGGTATGATACAAAAAAGTGGAAAAAAAAATCAAAATCTGACACATTCCACGCAAAACTCCAAAAATGGACTGGACAAAATTATTGGCACCTTCTCAAAATTGTAAGAAATAATTGTATTCCAAGTTTGTGATGCTCCTGTAATTTGTAATTAAACCCACCTACATCAATTAACAGGTGCTGACAATATAGAAATCACACCGGCAACCAGTTAAAATGGTGAAAAATTGACTCAACCTTGCTGTTGTGAGTCTCTGTGTGCCACACTGAGCATGGAGAAGAGAAAGAGCAGCAAAGTATTGTCTAAGTCCAACGAAGGTTTGTTCGAATGGTGGATAAAGAGCCTCGATAAACTTCCAGACAAATTCAAGCTGACCTTCAGACACAGGGTACAAATGTGTCAGCTCGCACTATACGTTGGCATCTGAATGAAAAGGGACCCTATGGTAGGAGACCCAGGAGGACCCCACTGCTGACACAGAAACATAAAAAAGCCAGATTAGATTTCGCCAAAATTTACATGAGGAAGCCAAAATCCTTTTGGGAGAATGTGCTGTGAACAGATGAAACAAAATTACAGCTTTTTGGTAAAGCCCATCATTCTACTGTTTTCAGAAAATGAAATTAGGTTTCTAAAGAAAAGAATACAGTTCCTACAGTCAAACATGGAGGAGGTTCACTGATGTTTTGGGGTTGCTTTGCTGCTTCAGGCACTGGATGTCTTGACTGTGTGCGTGGCATTATGAAATCTGAAGACTACCAAAGAATGTAGGGCCCAGTGTCAGAAAGTTGGGTCTCTGTCAGAGGTAATGAGTCTTACAGCAGGACAATGACCCAAAGCACACATCAAAAGCACCCAGAAAGGGTTTAAGACCAAGGGCTGGAGAGTACTGAACTTACCAGCAATGAGTCCAGATCTTAATCCCATAGAGAACCTGTGGAGAGATCTCAAAACAGCAGTTGGGAAAAGGAACCCTTCTAATCTAAGAGACCTGGAGTCTGCGAAAGAAGAGTGGTCCAAAATTCCAGGAGAGAGGTGTAAAATATTATATTGAGGGTGCCAATAATTTTGTCCGGTCCATTTTTGGAGTTATGCATGGAATGTGTCAGATTTGGCTTTTTTTTCCTCCACTTGTTTGTGTCATACCAATACAAACAAAAGAAATAAACATGAAAATACCTAAATATTAGTAATTGCAACAATTTTCTGGGCAAAGTGGTGCATTATCTTGGCCATGACTCTGTATGTGTGTATATATATATATATATATATATATATATATATATATACACACACACACAGTATATATGTGTGTGTGAGTGTATGTGTATAAATTAAAAAAATTAGAGATAATATATTTGGGGGGGGGGGCCCTGGTCGAAAATGGGATGGATGATAGAAGTGAAAATGTGACTATATGATGGACACTAATAATACAATCTATCAAATAATGAATCAAACAATTGACAGAAAACAAATATCAAATCGATAAATGTGAGTAGGTTAACAAAGTCTCATATATCAAAACAGGGTGTTTAACAACCCAGGTGTATGATGTGAATCCAGGTCCAGGCAGCTGTCTGTGAGTGGATCAAAGGCCAAGACCCGGGATCAGCAATCTGTAGAGAGGAACAGAAGTGCCACATGGCCTAGCACTGTATATATCCGTATGAGATAGTGCATTAAATGTTTAAACTCACATTTAGTTGAGCACCCCTCTTGGTGCAAGCAGAGCAGGCTGGAATCAAACAATCACCCAGCAGACTGACCTACGTACAATGTGGTTCGAACTCCAAAGGATCAGGATACGATATCCCAGTGGTGATTTCATCTTAAGCCTGATGAAACAGCCACTGGTTGGCTGAGAAATGCGTTGCTGTTTTTAAATAAAGTAAGTTTTGTACTTACCGCTTGCTGTTATACCTTCTATTAGTATTTACACCTCATCATACGGTGTACCACTTTTTGGGATATCGTATCCTGATCCATTGGAGATCGAGTCACACCGGAGGTCAGTCTGCTGGGTGATTGTTTGATTCCAGCCTGCTCTACTTGCACCAAGAGGGGTGCTCAACTAAATGTGAGTGTAAACATTTAATGCACTCTCTCACACAAATATATACAGTGCTAGGCCATGTGGCACTTCTGTTCCTCTCTACAGATTACTGATCTCTACTCTCTAAAAATTTAAAAAATAGCCAATCAGCATCAGCAGTGCTGAGGTCATGCTATACTTTGCTGTGATCTCATGAGATTTCATAGCAAACGTCCTTAAAAAATGAATATGAAAATAACATGATTGTGCCTGCACATGCCAGATGCACGCTCCATTTGCAAGTCCTGGGACTAGCATCCTGATTGGCTGCTTAAAGTCTTTTTACAGTGGGGTGTGAATACTTCGTTAAATATCTTCCCTTAAACCTTTGTCTGGGCTGACTATAAACACAATAAAAACATAAATTATGCTTACCTGATAATTTTATTTTCTTTAGATGGAAAGAGTCCACAGCTGCGTTCATTACTTGTGGGAAATAAGAACCTGGCCACCAGGAGGAGGCAAGGACACCCCAGCCAAAGGCTTAAATACTCCACCCCTCATCCCCAGTCATTCTGCCAAGGAACAGTAGAAGAAACATCAGGGTGAAAAGGTGCTAGAAGAACAAAAATCAAAGCCACCCCCATAAAAACACAGACGGGGAGCTGTGGACTCTTTCCATCTGAAGAAAAGAAAATTATCAGGTAAGCATAATTTATGTTTTTCTTCATAAATGGAAAGAGTCCACAGCTGCATTCATTACTTGTGGGAAAACAATACCCAAGCTTTAGAAGACACTGAATGCTAAAACAGGAGGGTACAAAAGGCGGACCATTCTGAAGGCACCAAACCTGAAACCCCAACCCCAGAAAAAATTTAGCTTCGTCCAAAGCCAGAAAACAATTAAAAAAGAAAACACAGCCCCAAAGACACTGACCCACAGATAGTCGACAAGCCGAACTAGAGCCCGCAAACTGACGCAACTGAGCTAACACTCCTCCAGAAGATACCATTGCCCAAAGGACGAACCTCAACCACATACCCCTTCATAGAAAGGTAGAACACGTAAAACTCCCAGAAGGAGAGGATATGGAGGAATAACAGGGCGCAATAAAATCCTAATAAAAGTGGAACCCAAAAAGCGAACCACGCTCACAGGGACCCCAAGGTTTTCCTAAACAAGGGAAGGCAACGCCCAGACCCCGACACCACTGAATCACAAGGTTAGATCGGGAAACAGAACAGAGAAGCAAACTTCTCTGAAAAAATCAGAGCAATTGCCTCGAACAACAACTGAAACCAAAGTCCCAAGTCGCCAGGAACTCAGAATATCAAGATATTCTCACCAACATGTGGGATAACACAGGTGCTCAGCCTCTGAGCACCAAACGCAACAGTCATACCAAGATGACTGAAAAAAAGGAAACACCTGCAGGCAAGCAAAAAGTAGCCGAAGATAGAGTAACATCCACCAACTAGTGGGTACACTCAGGATATCCAAGGCCGCAAGGCCAACACACGTAGCCGGGCAACAAGGAGCCCAGAACCTCAAACAAAGGCTCTCCAGACCTCCACAAACCGAGGAGACACCGCTCATCTCAGATCTTAGTCCACACCGGACCAACCCAAGCAACAGGACTAAAATACAAGGGAACAGAAGGGCCCCAACCACCAGCACCCATAGAAAGAAGAATGGAAAGGATGACCACAGACACCCCAATAGAGCTCAGAAGCCTTACAAAAGCACCTACAGATACTTCCAAAAAAAAGATCCCCATAGAGATAGGCAGAAAAGACAGAAGTCTTATGAATCTAGTCCGACACTCTATGGCAGACTCCACATAGCACCCACAACGGGGACTCCAAAGGAGAACCTATAAAGATAAGCGGAACTATGCAGTCTAGAATGGAAACGGCAAAATCACAGACAGAAAAGAACAATCCCAGAAAGAGAATCACCCTCTTAACAGGACAACCTGTCCACCCTCCTACACACAGGACAGGGCAACATCTTCCAAAGAGAGGAAACCTCACCTTTAAGGAAGGCAAGACAACCCACCTCAAGGGAATAGCACAGACAAGAACGTTGCACACGCTCACAAGGCCAAGCCGGAAGTAGAGCTGAACGAAATCATCCAGGTGTCCCTGATGAACATGAAAAAGGAACTCTTCAAAAGGAAAGCATGTACCCTCAAGAACAAGACAGGCTGCAAGGAGCCTAAGCACACAGAGCTCCTGGCCCAGCTGCTAGCAGCACAACTAGCAAGACCATAAGAAATAGTCCATGTTCCCTTGAGAATAAGGGCTTCCAGACCAGACATAGAAATATAAAAATTTCCTAAAAGAAGCCCGAGCCCCAGAATTGTGTAGACAAACAATACCCCAGGGAACACCACACCCCGTCTGAAGAAAAAACAGACTACACCGGGAAGTAAGACCAAACCGTAGAACGGGTCGAAGACTCACACAAAAATCCCAACCCAAGGGGAAGAGAACACCCCGTACAGAAGTCCAACTCCAAAGAACAATAGGGCACACCAGAACCGAGAACATTCTAAGCCCAACAGGCTATAATACCCACACTTCCATAACCGAGGGAAAAACATCAGAGACAAATCACCCGAAGAGCAAGTCAATAAGGCTAGGCCTCATAATCTCCTTAGAGTACAAACCCAGAGGACAACATCCAGGGAAGAAGAATGCATGGAATCTCAACCCCGGAAACAACCCCTAGACATAGCTAGGATAAGAAAAATAGCCAAATATCCCAATAAGGAATGCAAACCCCCAAAAAAGGAGTCTGCAAGGCCCTCCCATATGGCAGCCTCAACCGCTAAGGAGAAAATATACCCAGACCAGAGATCTCGACCCTAATGAAGCGTCCCCAAATAAGGAACAAGTCCAGTAGCCCTGGGAAGGCAAGACCGCCCAAAACGGCGGCAAAGAGGTCCAAAACCTCCAATCCTCAACCCATGCGGGGAAGGAAAAACACTCAATTTCCAAAGAATCAAAACCCACGGAGTGTGACGGACTGAAACTCCACCGAGTCCCAAACAACCAGCTCGGAGCCGATGAGGACTGAACCAGTCCCCCATGCCCCACGGACCCGCAGGTCCTCTCAGAATGCTTAGTTGAAACTTGTGAAAACAAGATAATAAACAAACAGTAATGCAAGCACTCAGCACTAAAACCGAACCAGCCAGACAGACAGGCGCCACGTGACCGAATTTAGGCCTAAAGCCATAAGGAGCTGAACCTCAGCCCTTACTTGCAAGGCTGAGATTCACACCCCCAGGACGGGAGAATAGACGACAAACAGAGGACTACACATCCCCAGAACAATTTCCTCAGAAGTAACCAGTGCGATCATGAAATCGTGAGTATCGATTCCAGAAGAGAAAATTCCAGAAGGAATATAAAACAAAACATGAGCTTGTAAAATCAAATAAAAGACATCCTAACCAGATTAAAAAGAAAAGAAAGGCAACCCGTAGGTTAACGCCCAATTACAACAGGCACACCCGCAGGGCCAGCCCAACAGAACCCTACTCGTCTAAGCTCAGATAGGAAAAGATACTCAAATCAGATTATAAAAATATTACTTCATCCCCTTATAATTAATTCTGAGAGCTATTCAGAGAGGAAGACCCAGGACCCTTATATCCATTAAGGAAGGGATCCTCCAATAACGCCAGAATGTGCCGTAGCGGAACACGAAGGTGCGCTAGTCTGTACTGAAAAGCACAGCACACCTCCACTGGAGCCTTAGGACCAGTCGCTCCCCCGGATAACTGAACGGGCCATCCCATGCCTAGGGAACCAGGGTTGACGGAACAGGAACACAATCTTAAGCAGACATCTGGAATCTGTAGATGTGCCAACGCCATAAGAATACGGAAAAATTCCGCAACCACTGGAGGGAACAAACCACCCTCCAGGGAAGGATAGGCATAATCTGGGTCACCCGCACGTGTAGCAATAGAAAGTGGTAGGGAACTCGCCACTCGAGGGACAGAACCCCCAGAGGCGGATGGCTCAGCTAGCCCTTGATTACCCGGTCCCAAGGAATTGGGCACACTAGAACGGCTTTCGGAACATAACTGACTGTCATGCGTCATCTGGGCCGGTTCGTATTCGCCACAATAAGTAGAATCTGAATCAGAGACCACTTGAATCTCAACATCAGAGTCCTCCATAACTCGGAATGAATACAAAAAGTTTGGACTAAATTAGACAAATAAATCTAAACGGCACCTTACACCCCCATAGGCTGGGGCACTCACCACCTCCTAGCACCAGACACCAGCGGGCCAGAATATTTCCGTCGCCACACAGTCAGGAATGCGAAACTTGAGAGGCAAAAACGTGACCACCCCAGGTCACAAGGTAGGCCGTACAGTAAAAAAAAAACGTGCCCAACCGTAAAGGCTGCATCACTACCAAGGCCGTTATGTTCCACAAGGCAAAGTAACACTACACGTAAGCAGGTCGAATCACATAACAAAAATGATTAAACCCCCCCCTCCCTGTTCGATAACTCCCCTTAGGAGATATTAACCCTTGATTCCAAGATACAAACGGAACCTCACTGAGACCCTGAGTTATAGTTAGTCCTGCAAGGTGGTAGCCTCTAGGAAAAACATAAGTGATACAATACACTCATGAGAAAGTAAAATGAAACAATCTTACCGGAATCTACGCCGTGGAACAGGAACACGGCCCTTCAAG
>NW_026511125.1:40000-50000 GCF_027579735.1 Bombina bombina | reverse complement strand
CAGAAAAGGAGACTCACAAGAAAGAGCAGATAATTCAGAAACTCTTCTGGCAGAAGAGATTGCCAAAAGGAACAAAACTTTCCAAGAAAGTAATTTAATGTCTAATGAATGCATAGGTTCAAACGGGGGAGCTTGAAGAGCCCCCAGAACCAAATTCAAACTCCAAGGAGGAGAAATTGACTTAATGACAGGTTTTATACGAACCAAAGCTTGTACAAAACAATGAATATCAGAAAGAATAGCAATCTTTCTGTGAAAAAGAACAGAAAGAGCAGAGATTTGACCTTTCAAGGAACTTGCGGACAAACCCTTATCTAAACCATCCTGAAGAAACTGTAAAATTCTCGGTATTCTAAAAGAATGCCAAGAAAAATGATGAGAAAGACACCAAGAAATATAAGTCTTCCAAACTCTATAATATATCTCTCTAGATACAGATTTACGCGCCTGTAACATAGTATTAATCACAGAGTCAGAGAAACCTCTTTGACCAAGAATCAAGCGTTCAATCTCCATACCTTTAAATTTAAGGATTTCAGATCCTGATGGAAAAAAGGACCTTGCGACAGAAGGTCTGGTCTTAACGGAAGAGTCCACGGTTGGCAAGAGGCCATCCGGACAAGATCCGCATACCAAAACCTGTGAGGCCATGCCGGAGCTACCAGCAGAACAAACTAGCATTCCTTCAGAATCTTGGAGATTACTCTTGGAAGAAGAACTAGAGGCGGAAAGATATAGGCAGGATGATACTTCCAAGGAAGTGATAATGCATCCACTGCCTCCGCCTGAGGATCCCGGGATCTGGACAGATACCTGGGAAGTTTCTTGTTTAGATGAGACGCCATCAGATCTATTTCTGGAAGTTCCCACATTTGAACAATCTGAAGAAATACCTCTGGGTGAAGAGACCATTCGCCCGGATGCAACGTTTGGCGACTGAGATAATCCGCTTCCCAATTGTCTATACCTGGGATATGAACCGCAGAGATTAGACAGGAGCTGGATTCCGCCCAAACCAAAATTCGAGATACTTCTTTCATAGCCAGAGGACTGTGAGTCCCTCCTTGATGATTGATGTATGCCACAGTTGTGACATTGTCTGTCTGAAAACAAATGAACGATTCTCTCTTCAGAAGAGGCCAAAACTGAAGAGCTCTGAAAATTGCACGGAGTTCCAAAATATTGATCGGTAATCTCACCTCCTGAGATTCCCAAACTCCTTGTGCCGTCAGAGATCCCCACACAGCTCCCCAACCTGTGAGACTTGCATCTGTTGAAATTACAGTCCAGGTCGGAAGCACAAAAGAAGCCCCCTGAATTAAACGATGGTGATCTGTCCACCAAGTTAGAGAGTGTCGTACAATCGGTTTTAAAGATATTAATTGAGATATCTTTGTGTAATCCTTGCACCATTGATTCAGCATACAGAGCTGAAGAGGTCGCATGTGAAAACGAGCAAAGGGGATCGCGTCCGATGCAGCAGTCATAAGACCTAGAATTTCCATGCATAAGGCTACCGAAGGGAATGATTGTGACTGAAGGTTTCGACAAGCTGAAATCAATTTTAGACGTCTCTTGTCTGTTAAAGACAGAGTCATGGACACTGAATCTATCTGGAAACCCAGAAAGGTTACCCTTGTCTGAGGAATCAATGAACTTTTTGGTAAATTGATCCTGCAACCATGATCTTGAAGAAACAACACAAGTCGATTCGTATGAGATTCTGCTAAATGTAAAGACTGAGCAAGTACCAAGATATCGTCCAAATAAGGAAATACCACAATACCCTGTTCTCTGATTACAGACAGAAGGGCACCGAGAACCTTTGTAAAAATTCTTGGAGCTGTAGCTAGGCCAAACGGCAGAGCCACAAACTGGCAATGCTTGTCCAGAAAAGAGAATCTCAGGAACTGATAATGATCTGGATGAATCGGAATATGCAGATATGCATCCTGTAAATCTATTGTGGACATATAATGCCCTTGCTGAACAAAAGGCAAGATAGTCCTTACAGTTACCATTTTGAACGTTGGTATCCTTACATAACGATTCAATATTTTTAGATCCAGAACTGGTCTGAAGGAATTCTCCTTCTTTGGTACAATGAAGAGATTTGAATAAAACCCCATCCCCTGTTCTGGAACTGGAACTGGCATAATTACTCCAGCCAACTCTAGATCTGAAACACAATTCAGAAATGCTTGAGCTTTCACTGGATTTACTGGGACACGGGAAAGAAAAAATCTCTTTGCAGGAGGTCTCATCTTGAAACCAATTCTGTACCCTTCTGAAACAATGTTCTGAATCCAAAGATTGTGAACAGAATTGATCCAAATTTCTTTGAAAAAACGTAACCTGCCCCCTACCAGCTGAGCTGGAATGAGGGCCGCACCTTCATGTGGACTTAGAAGCAGGCTTTGCCTTTCTAGAAGGCTTGGATTTATTCCAGACTGGAGAAGGTTTCCAAACTGAAACTTCTCCTGAGGATGAAGGATCAGGCTTTTGTTCTTTGTTGAAACGAAAGGAACGAAAACAATTATTAGCCCTGTTTTTACCCTTAGATTTTTTATCCTGTGGTAAAAAAGTTCCTTTCCCACCAGTAACAGTTGAGATAATAGAATCCAACTGAGAACCAAATAATTTGTTACCCTGGAAAGAAATGGAAAGTAGAGTTGATTTAGAAGCCATATCAGCATTCCAAGTCTTAAACCATAAAGCTCTTC
Source organism: Bombina bombina (assembly GCF_027579735.1). NCBI lineage: Eukaryota > Metazoa > Chordata > Amphibia > Anura > Bombinatoridae > Bombina > Bombina bombina. The sequence goes on along the minus strand of NW_026511125.1, from coordinate 47,277 downwards.
TAGCTAAAATAGCTAGAGACATAAACCTGACATCAACTCTGATAATATCAAAAATGGCATCACAGATAAAATTATTAGCATGTTGAAGAAGAAGAAGAATATTATGAGAATCATGATCTGTTACTTGTTGCGCTAAAGTTTCCAACCAAAAAGTTGAAGCTGCAGCAACATCAGCCAATGATATAGCAGGTCTAAGAAGATTACCTGAACACAGATAAGCTTTTCTTAGAAAGGATTCAATTTTCCTATCTAAAGGATCCTTAAACGAAGTACCATCTGACGTAGGAATAGTAGTACGTTTAGCAAGGGTAGAAATAGCCCCATCAACTCTAGGGATTTTGTCCCAAAATTCTAATCTGTCAGACGGCACAGGATATAATTGCTTAAAACGTTTAGAAGGAGTAAATGAATTACCCAATTTATCCCATTCTTTGGAAATTACTTCAGAAATAGCATTAGGAACAGGAAAAACTTCTGGAATAACCACAGGAGATTTAAATACCTCATCTAAACGTTTAGAATTAGTATCAAGAGGACCAGAATCCTCTATTTCTAAAGCAATTAGTACTTCTTTAAGTAAAGAACGAATAAATTCCATTTTAAATAAATATGAAGATTTATCAGCATCAATCTCTGAGACAGAATTCTCTGAACCAGAAGAGTCATCAGAATCAGAATGATGATGTTGATTTAAAAATTCATCTGTAGAGAGAGAAGTTTTAAAAGATTTTTTTATGTTTACTAGAAGGAGAAATAACAGACATAGCCTTCTTGATGGATTCAGAAACAAAATCTCTTATGTTATCAGGAACATTCTGCACCTTAGATGTTGAAGGAACAGCAACAGGCAATGGTACATTACTAAAGGAAATATTATCTGCATTAACAAGTTTGTCATGACAATTAATACAAACAACAGCCGGAGGAATAGCTACCAAAAGTTTACAGCAGATACACTTAGCTTTGGTAGTTCCAGCACTAGACAGCGATTTTCCTGAAGTATCTTCTGACTCAGATGCAACGTGAGACATCTTGCAATATGTAAGAGAAAAAACAACATATAAAGCAAAACTGATCAAATTCCTTAAATGACAGTTTCAGGAATGGGAAAAAATGCCAAAGAACAAGCTTCTAGCAACCAGAAGCAATGAAAAATGAGACTTAAATAATGTGGAGACAAAAGCGACGCCCATATTTTTTTAGCGCCAAATAAGACGCCCACATTATTTGGCGCCTAAATGCTTTTGGCGCCAAAAATGACGCCACATCCGGAACGCCGACATTTTTGGCGCAAAAGAACGTCAAAAAATGACGCAACTTCCGGCGACACGTATGACGCCGGAAACGGAAAAGATTTTTTGCGCCAAAAAAGTCTGCGCCAAGAATGACGCAATAAAATGAAGCATTTTCAGCCCCCGCGAGCCTAACAGCCCACAGGGAAAAAAAGAGTCAAATTTTTTAAGGTAAGAAAAAATGATTGATTCAAATGCATTATCCCAAATATGAAACTGACTGTCTGAAAATAAGGAATGTTGAACATTCTAAATCAAGGCAAATAAATGTTTGAATACATATATTTAGAACTGTATAAACAAAGTGCCCAACCATAGCTTAGAGTGTCACAGAAAAACAGAATTTATGTTTACCTGATAAATTACTTTCTCCAACGGTGTGTCCGGTCCACGGCGTCATCCTTACTTGTGGGATATTCTCTTCCCCAACAGGAAATGGCAAAGAGCCCAGCAAAGCTGGTCACATGATCCCTCCTAGGCTCCGCCTTCCCCAGTCATTCGACCGACGTAAAGGAGGAATATTTGCATAGGAGAAATCATATGATACCGTGGTGACTGTAGTTAAAGAAAATAAATCATCAGACCTGATTAAAAAACCAGGGCGGGCCGTGGACCGGACACACCGTTGGAGAAAGTAATTTATCAGGTAAACATAAATTCTGTTTTCTCCAACATAGGTGTGTCCGGTCCACGGCGTCATCCTTACTTGTGGGAACCAATACCAAAGCTTTAGGACACGGATGATGGGAGGGAGCAAATCAGGTCACCTAGATGGAAGGCACCACGGTTTGCAAAACCTTTCTCCCAAAAATAGCCTCAGAAGAAGCAAAAGTATCAAATTTGTAAAATTTGGTAAAAGTGTGCAGTGAAGACCAAGTCGCTGCCTTACATATCTGATCAACAGAAGCCTCGTTCTTAAAGGCCCATGTGGAAGCCACGGCCCTAGTGGAATGAGCTGTGATTCTTTCAGGAGGCTGCCGTCCGGCAGTCTCATAAGCCAATCTGATGATGCTTTTAAGCCAAAAAGATAGAGAGGTAGAAGTTGCTTTTTGACCTCTCCTTTTACCAGAATAAACAACAAACAAGGAAGATGTTTGACTGAAATCCTTTGTAGCATCTAAATAGAATTTTAGAGCACGGACAACGTCCAAATTGTGTAACAAACGTTCCTTCTATGAAACTGGATTCGGACACAAAGAAGGTACAACTATCTCCTGGTTAATATTTTTGTTGGAAACAACCTTCGGAAGAAAACCAGGCTCAGTACGTAAAAACCACCTTATCTGCATGGACCAGATAGGGCGGAGAACACTGCAGAGCAGATAACTCAGAAACTCTTCTAGCGGAAGAAATTGCAACCTAAAACAAAACTTTCCAAGATAATAACTTAATATCTACGGAATGTAAGGGTTCAAACGGAACCCCTTGAAAAACTGAAAGAACTAGATTAAGACTCCAGGGAAGAGTCAAAGGTCTGTAAACAGGCTTGATTCTAACCAGAGCCTGAACAAACGCTTAAACGTCTGGCACAGCTGCCAGCCTTTTGTGAAGTAAAACAGATAAAGCAGAGATCTGTCCCTTCAGAGAACTCGCAGAAAATCCTTTCTCCAAACCTTCTTGTAGAAAGGAAAGAATCTTAGGAATTTTTATCTTGTTCCATGGGAATCCTTTAGATTCACACCAACAGATATATTTTTTCCATATATTATGGTAAATTTTTCTAGTTACAGGCTTTCTAGCCTGAATAAGAGTATCTATTACAGAATCTGAAAACCCACGCTTTGATAAAATCAAGCGTTCAAACTCCAAGCAGTCAGTTGGAGGAAAACCAGATTCGGATGTTCGAATGGACCCTGAATAAGAAGGTCCTGTCTCAAAGGTAGCTTCCATGGTGGAGCCGATGACACATTCACCAGGTCTGCATACCAAGTCCTGCGTGGCCACACAGGAACTATCAAGGTCACCGAAGCCCTCTCCAGATTGATCCTGGCTACCAGCCTGGGAATGAGAGGAAACGGTGGGAATACATAAGCTAGGTTGAAGATCCAAGGTGCTACTATTGTATCCAATAGAGTCGCCTTGGGATCCCTGGATTTGGACCCGTAACAAGGGACCATGAAGTTCTGACGAGAGGCCATCAGAACCATGTCTGGAATGCCCCATAATTGAGTTATTTGGGCAAAGATTTCCAGATGGAGTTCCCACTCCCCCGGATGCTCCTCCATCGCCAGGGAACTCCTTGTTACCCCCTGATGGTTGATATATGTAACAGTCGTCATGATGTCTGATTGAAACCTTATGAATTTGGCCTTTGCTAGTCGAGGCCAAGCCTTGAGAGCATTGAATATCGCTCTCAGTTCCATTATGTTTATCGGGAGAAGAGAGTCTTCCCGAAACCATAGACCCTGAGTTTTCAGGGGTTCCCAGACCGCGCCCCAGCCCACCAGACTGGCGTCGGTCGTGACAATGACCTATTCTGGTCTGCGGAAGCTCATTCCCTGTGACAGGTTGTCCAGGGTCAGCCACCAACGGAGTGAATCTCTGGTTATTTGATCTACTTGTATCGTCGGAGACAAGTCTGTATAATCCCCATTCCACTGTCTGAGCATGCACAGGTGCAATGGTCTTAGATGAATTCATGCAAAAGGAACTATGTCCATTGCCGCAACCATCAAACCTATTACTTCCATGGACTGTGCTATGGAAGGAAGAAGAACAGAATGAAGTACCTGACAAGAGCTTAGAAGTTTTGATTTTCTGGCCTCTGTCAGAAAAACCTTCATTTCTAAGGAAACTATTATTGTTCCCAAGAAGGGAACTCTTGTTGACGGGGACAGAGAACTTTTTTCTATGTTCACTTTCCACCTGTGAGATCTGAGAAAGGCTAGGACAATGTCCGTATGAGCCCTTGCTTTTGACAGAGACGACACTTGAATCAGGATGTCGTCCACGTAAGGTACTACTGCAATGCCCCTTGGTCTTAGCACCGCTAGAAGGGACCCTAGTACCCTTGTGAAAATCCTTGGAGCAGTGGCTAATCCGAATGGAAGTGCCACAGGTAATGCTTGTCCAGAAAGACGAACCTTAGGAACCGAAAATGTTCCTTGTGGATAGGAATACGTAGGTACGCATCCTTTAAGTCCACCGTGGTCATGAATTGACCTTCCTGGATGGTAGGAAGGATCGTTCGAATGGTTTCCATTTTGAATGATGAAACCCTTAGAAACTTGTTTAGAATCTTGAGATCTAAAATAGGTCTGAATGTTCCCTCTTTTTTGGGAATTATGAACAGGTTGGAGTAAAAACCCATCCCTTGTTCTCCTAATGGAACAGGATGAATCACTCCCATGCTTAACAGGTCTTCTACACAGTGTAAGAATGCCTGTTCGAAGATAATTGAGACCCGTGGAACCTTCCCCTTGGGGGTAGTTCCCTGAATTCCAGGAGATAACCTTGAGAAACTATTTCTAGCGCCCAAGGATCCTGAACATCTCTTGCCCCAGCCTGAGCAAAGAGAGAAAGTCTGCCCCCCACCAGATCCTTCCCAGATCGGGGGCCAACACTTCATGCTGTTTTGGTAGCAGTGGCAGGTGACTTGGCCTGCTTACCCTTGTTCCAGCCTTGCATCGGCCTCCAGGCTGGCTTGGTTTGAGAAGTATTACCCTCTTGCTTAGAGGGTGTAGAATTTGAGGCTGGTCCGTTTCTGCGAAAGGGACGAAAATTTGGCCTCTTTTTAGCCTTAAAAGACCTATCCAGAGGAAGGGCGTGGCCCTTTCCCCCAGTGATGTCTGAAATAATCTCTTTCAAGTCAGGGCCAAACAGTGTTTTACCCTTGAAAGGGATGTTAAGCAAAAGCGCTCTGCGCGCCACGATAGCAAACCCTGAATTATTCGCCGCTAATCTAGCTAATTGCAAAGCGGCATCTAAAATAAAAAAGAGTTAGCCAATTTAAGAACTTGAACTCTGTCCAAAACCTCCTCGTACGAAGATTCTTTATTAAGCGACTTTTCTAGTTCTTCGAACCAGATACACGCAGCTGTAGTGACAGGAACAATGCATGAAATTGGTTGTAGAAGGTAACCTTGCTGAACAAACATCTTTTTAAGCAAACCCTCTAACCTTTAATCCATAGGATCTTGAAAGCACAACTATCTTCTATAGGAATAGAAGTGCGTTTGTTTAGAGTAGAAACCGCCCCCTCGACCTTGGGGACTGTATGCTATAAGTCCTTTCTGGGGTCGACTATAGGAACTAATTTCTTAAATATAGGGGGAGGACAAAAGGTATGCCGGGCCTTTCCCACTCCTTATTTACTATGTCCGCCACCCGCTTGGGTATAGGAAAAACATCGGGGGGCACCGGAACCTCTAGGAACTTGTCCATCTTACCTAATTTCTCTGGAATGACCAAATTGTCACAATCATCCAGAGTAGATAATACCTCCTTAAGTAGTGCGTGGAGATGTTGAAATTTAAATTTAAAAGTTACAATATCAGGTTCTGCTTGTTGAGAAATTTTCCCTGAATCTGAAATTTCTCCCTCAGACAAAACCTCCCTCCTGGCCCCTTCAGATAGGTGTGAGGGTATGTCAGAACAGATATCATCAGCGTCCTCTTGCTCTTCAGTGTTTAAAACAGAGCAATCACGCTTTCTCTGATAAGTAGGCATTTTGGAAAAAATGCATGCAATAGAATTATCCATTACAGCCATTAATTGTTGTATGGTAATAAGTATTGGCGCACTAGATGTACTAGGGGCCTCTTGTGTGGGCAAAACTGGTGTAGACACAGAAGGGGATGATGCAGTACCATGCTTACTCCCCTCATTAGAGGAATCATCTTGGGCAATATCATATCTATGGCATTATTATCCCTACTTTGTTTGGACATTATGACACAAATATATCACATATATTTAAATGGGGAGACACATTGGCTTTCATACATATAGAACATCGTTATCTGATGGTTCAGACATGTTAAACAGGCTTAAACTTGTCAACAAAGCACAAAAAAACGTTTTACAATAAAACCGTTACTGTCCCTTTAAATTTCAAACTGAACACACTTTATTACTGAATATGTGAAAAAGTATGAAGGAATTGTTCAAATTTCACCAAAATTTCACCACAGTAACTTAAAGCCTTAAAAGTATTGCACACCAAATTTGAAAGCTTTAACCCTTAAAATAACGGAACCGGAGCCGTTTTTACATTTAACCTCTATACAGTCCCAGGTATCTGCTTTGCTGAGACCCAACCAAGCCCAGAGGGGAATACGATACCAAATGATGCCTTCTATAAGCTTTTTCAGTGGTTCTTAGCTCCTCACACATGCATCTGCATGCCATGCTTTCCAAAAACAACTGCGCATTAGAGGCGCGAAAATGAGGCTCTGTCTATGACTAGAAAAGGCCCCCAGTGAAAAAGGTGTCCAATACAGTGCCTGCCGTTTTTATTAAAACAATCCCCAAGATTTAACAACTATTAAAAGTAATAATCTGCCAAATATACTTAGTAAAGTAATCGTTTTAGCCCAGAAAAATGTCTACCAGTTTTTTAAGCCCTAATGAAGCCCTTTATTCTTTTACTTAAACTAAGAAAATGGCTTACCGGTTCCCATAGGGAAAATGACAGCTTCCAGCATTACCGAGTCTTGTTAGAAATGTGTCATACCTCAAGCAGCAAAAGTCTGCTCACTGTTTCCCCCAACTGAAGTTAATTCCTCTCAACAGTCCTGTGTGGAAACAGCCATCGATTTTAGTAACGGTTGCTAAAATCATTTTCCTCTTACAAACAGAAATCTTCATCTCTTTCCTGTTTCAGAGTAAATAGTACATACCAGCACTATTTTAAAATAACAAACTCTTGATTGAAGAATAAAAACTACATTTAAACACCAAAAAACTCTAAGCCATCTCCGTGGAGATGTTGCCTGTACAACGGCAAAGAGAATGACTGGGGAAGGCGGAGCCTAGGAGGGATCA
>NW_026511125.1:32500-35000 GCF_027579735.1 Bombina bombina | reverse complement strand
TGGGGATGAAGGACAAACCCTTATTTAACACCTGAGCCTCCATGGGTGTTAATACATGTGAACTTAGATTTAGGACTATGTCCTCTTTTAAAATCGTTGTTGTCTGGGGGGTCTTCCTCTTCCTCTTGATCCCCCCCCTCCTGATATGTGGTCTGTGCCCCTCATTTTTTTTGAGCGAGTAGTGACACCTTGGCTGTTGTTAATTAACTCAATATTAGGTGCACTGGCCCCATCTGATTCAGAACTGTTGCCAGATGAATCTACTGTTAGATTTCTGGGTTTATAATATCTTGGTCTCCTAATCCGTATCTCATTCATACCTCTTCTTTCTTCTGGACTCAGTAGCCAGCAGTATACCCTCTTCTCTTTGTAATCTGATGTAACTATGTCCCATTTCTTGTTCTTAAAGGTGGTTAGTTCGTGTTGGTATTGTTGTAGTTGGTTTTCTAATTTGCTTAGCCAATCATTATCTTTATCAGATTCCAGAATTGCCCTATTGGCTACTGAGTCCAGAAGAAAGAAGAGGTATGAATGAGATACGGATTAGGAGACCAAGATATTATAAACCCAGAAATCTAACAGTAGATTCATCTGGCAACAGTTCTGAATCAGATGGGGCCAGTGCACCTAATATTGAGTTAATTAACAACAGCCAAGGTGTCACTACTCGCTCAAAAAACATGAGGGGCACAGACCACATATCAGGAGGGGGGGATCAAGAGGAAGAGGAAGACCCCCCAGACAACGACGATTTTAAAAGAGGACATAGTCCTAAATCTAAGTTCACATGTATTAACACCCATGGAGGCTCAGGTGTTAAATAAGGGTTTGTCCTTCATCCCCACTGAACTCAATGATCCTTTTACAACATATTTGGATATACAAAAATTTGAGCGCACGCTCCGACTACGGGAACATTTTGGTAACAATACTTCAGAAATACCTAGGTTCCGGCCTAAAGGTAAATATGATCCGCACAGCTCTAACCCTAGTATAAAAACCTACAGCCGCCTATTAGCAGACCAAGTAAGCAAAGGATGCACAGCGGCGCAAGATGTCTGCAGAAATAATCTGACGAAAATAGAAAGGAAAGCCTTACAGGATTTGAAGTCAAATCACTCCATCATCTTCCGCGAAGCAGATAAGGGTGAGGCGGTAGTACTCCTGGATTATACATATTATCAACAGGAGATTATGTCCCAACTTCAGGATAAAAATACCTACAGACAGCTACCTGGGGATCCAATTTGGACGTTTAAAAAACAAGTGGATGCATCACTACACAATGCCCTAACAGGCGGACAGATTGATGATAAATTGCTGAACTACCTTACAGTACAGTTCCCGAGGACTCCAGTGTTTTATACACTACCCAAGGTGCATAAACACGCTACTCGACCACCTGGGAGACCAATAGTGTCAGCAATCGGATCCCTACTACAACCAATTGCAGTATATTTAGACTCCATTCTGCAACCCATCGTCCATAATATGCCATCTTTCTTATTGGACTCTATTTCCTTAATTAAGGAACTAAAGGATATTAAAGGATTGAAGGGAACTGAGTACCTAGTTACGCTTGATGTGGTGAGCCTCTATACGGTGATACCACATCAACAAGGTATAGAGGCTATACGTAATCACCTGTATAGATATCCTTATGTAGGTCCTAATATGGATTGGTTATTGGAACTGTTGGAATTTTGCCTTAAGATGAACTACTTTCGTTTTGAGAACAGGTATTTCTTGCGACTGCTTGGGACGGCGATGGGGTCAAGTGTGGCCCCATCGTACGCCAACTTATATATGGCTGAATTCGAACAACACCAAACAGAACTATTCCAGGATACTAGGATACGATTTTTTCGTCGTTATATTGACGATTTGTTCTTGATCTGGGAAGGCACAGAAAATGAACTTTCTGAATGGTTCCAACAATTGAACCAGGTTCTACCAAATCTCCAATTTAAAATGGAGCATAATCAAACTTCAGTGGATTTCCTGGATTTACGCATTGCAGTCCAGGGGGATGGGTTGGGTACTACCCTCTTCCGAAAGACCACGGATAGAAACTCATTATTACAAGCTTCAAGCTGCCACCCAGCTGGCCTAAAGCGAGCGCTACCGATATCACAATTTAAAAGGGTAGTTCGCAACAATAGTGATCCCAATAAGGCCAAAGAACAACTATTAGAGATGAAAGAAAGATTTCTACAAAGAGGGTACCGACAAGCCCACATTGATCAACACCTTGCAAAATTCTGGGATATGAAGCAAGATGAGGCCCTATGCACAAGAAAACCCCTCGAGACGAAAAATCGTTTGACCTATTTAACTACATACACTGCAGACAAAAAGGGAATACCTGGAGTTGTGAGAGATCGATGGGATATAGTGACGAATGATCCAACATTGCCGTTCACCACTATGGGACCCCCAAGAGTGACCTACAGACGAGCAAGATCACTAAGGGACTCCCTAGTTAAAGTTGATCCGGTGG
>NW_026511125.1:15000-20000 GCF_027579735.1 Bombina bombina | reverse complement strand
TAATCTAAAATTCACTCACAATACACATAGGGAGCACATAGATTTTTTAGATCTTACACTTTTCAAGACAATAGATAATAAGGTAGCAGTAAAGAATTTTAGGAAACTGACCGACAAAAATGTATTACTTAATGCTAATAGTGGCCATCTCAGGAGATGGAAACAGAATATACCACTAGGCCAATATCAGCGAATCAAAAGGAATTGTACCCATCCATCAGACTATGAGAAAGAAGTTAACATACTGGACAATAGATTCAAAAAAAAGGGCTACAAAAAGGAACTATTAGAGGAAGTTAAAAAAGAAGTAGATAAGATGGATAGGAAGGAAATGCTCAATCCATCATTCACCAGAGAGAGAAATAAAGATGACAACATCAGGTTCATCACGACATACAGCCAGGGTAGTAAACATATAGAAAGAATCATGAATACACATTGGAGCATCCTTAAAGCTGACCCAATTTTAGGTAACTCTCTTCCAGATAGACCTACTATCACTTACAAGAAAAACAGGGATCTCAAAAACATCTTGGCTCCATCAAAACTAAGACCGATGAAGCAAAAATCTCTGAAAAATACCATATGTGATAATTGGTTAGTTCCCTCTCTAGGTACCAAGAGGTGTGGGGTAGCAAGATGTGGAATGTGCTCTCACATCTGCAAACAAGATTATTTTCATGATTCTATGCAGGAGAAGAAATATAATATTAAAAACAGATCAACATGTAGTTCCACTTATGTTGTATACATGTTGAGTTGTAGTTGTAAACTAATTTATATCGGGCGTACGAAGAGAACCATGAGAAAGAGGTTCAGCGAACACAAGTATAACATCACACATGAACTTGACACACATAGTGTATCTTACCATTTCAAACATAAACATAAGTCCAATCCTGATTGTCTAAAAGTAAAAATTATTGAAGAGGTACCTCCAAGTAAACATATAAATAGACTTAGAACTCTCCGCCAGAGAGAGACTTTTTGGATTCATGAACTAGACACTTTGAATCCCAAGGGTCTAAATATAGATCTCGACCTAAATGCCTTCATGTAAAAAAATCAAGCATTTTTCTCTACTCTTACTGCCCTGATATTAGTGGGTTTTGTTTTATATTATTTGCTTTATACTCCTTCTTATAGCCTACCCTCTGCTTGACATTAGTGCAAATAAGCAGGTGAAAATATTAGCTTTGGTCCCAAAGTTCACTTTATCGTATTCAGTATTTTTTATTTCATGCAATCTTCTTTTATGTATTATTTATTTTATGTGCAATTCTTAGTTCCATATACATGTATTTGTAGAATGGTGTTATACATACAATCAATTTGGTATTAATGTTTTAAACAGAATATAATTTGTACTTTTACATCTCACTGCTGCTTGGGTATAACCGTATACAGCACACGCTGTCCTATCACATGATTTGAGGTTACCTGTGTTTTGAACCAATCAGGTTTACCCTGTTGCTATTTACGAGTCTACCCGGCAACTAGTGACATCAACTCCCTCTTGAGAAAGTCCTAACGCTATAGGACGAAACGCGTTGAGGTCATCAACGCTCGACGTCACGCACACTTCCGGACTATCCAAGCTTGTCGGAGTGCCCACGAGTGCTACCTGGCGCCAGTCTCGTTTGCGGCCCCTTCCATCTAGCTCCTGTCCTGGTAATCTGTTTGACGGCGTGGTAGAGCGGTTGACTACACATTTTATTACGTGCCTGAAATCTTTTTATATCTTGTAAGTGTGATTTTAAAGAAGCGCTTTTATGTGCCAATAAAAACGTTTACTCTTAGAAGGAATGCGCTGTGTTTATCTCTTTCAGCATATATATACACAAGCAGTGCACACCTGAGTATCGCAGAGACTGCAATGGCGGAGGAGGAATGAGCAGCTTATTTTGTTAGTCCTGGAAAGATCCCTGCCTGTGGAACGAAGGTATCTGCTGGAGAAAGATAAAGGGACTGGACACCACGGCTCACGGCCTGAATGTGGGCACTTTGCTTCATACAGTTTACCTCGGAGAAACATACAGCCCAGAAGAGGCGGAGTAGCGCTGGACTAAGCGCATTGTGTATGTATGCCGGGAGATCAAACAAATACCATGTCAATTTTAATCCATAATACCCCTAAAGAAATGAAGTAAACTCCAATCCCTCATTTAAGCCTCTAGGGTGTCTAGTTTTTAACATATAAATCCAACGAGTTTCTTTCTGTAATAATACTGTGTCATTATCACCACCTCTATTATTCACTATACCTTTGCATCTGTTTTAATGTGTTTTCATTATGTACAGGAACTCTGCTCATGGATGAAACAGGGGTCCGTTAGTTGTTGGATTTGTTTCTGAAATAAATTTATGACTTTTTTCAAAAAGAGTGCTACAATCCCTTAACCATAACCATATCTTGCTTGTTAAGGCCATTTATATTTAAATTTTATAGGGTCTGCACCATAAGATGTGACTGCATCAAATTATTAAACTCTGTATACTACTGAAGTTAGTGGTATACGTAATATATCTCCCCTTCTAAAAAATATTTTTTTGTATTTATACTACTAATTAAAGGATTACCTGTTGAGTATTCACATTCTCCCTTTATTTCTGGGTGATTGAGGTTTTAGAGATACATATGTCATAAAGAGGGCATAATAAGTGTCCCAACTTGGTTTGTTTCAGGGGCAGATCCACTTCCTACGTGACCCCTATCTCTTTTGTCTTGTCTGTGGGTAGAATGGCGTTCACCATGTCAGATGAGGTGTGGGAAGCAGAATTAAATGAATTGCTTTCCCAAAGTAATAGCATAGAAATAAGTGACACAAACAACGAATCTTTTAAATGTATTTACATCTTTCAAAAAATATAAACAATGTCTTAATAGACAAATAAAAATAAGAGCAGAAAATTCAAGTCTAAACAATTATGTGAAGAATAAAATTATACCCAGGGGCTTACGCCTCTTATTGGATCCTGGTGCAAGAACCAAGGAAGATGAGGAAGGGGAATCATTCTTAACTGAAGGGAATGGAAAGCTATCCACACTTTCACTAGATCTAATGGGTATGATGATATCTAGAAATGACAAAAGACTAGAGAAGGTCAAAATGGAGGTAGATCAAGCCCTAGCAAATGTAAATTTATTTGAAAAAGATAAGAATTTTGACAAATTGAATGAAGAGACAAAAAATAGTGTATCTAGATTACAGGCAGACATAAAATTAAGAAAGTGTCGGAAACTATTAAGAGACCAGGATGACTACAGGAAGGACAGGGTCTATGTATATAAATCCCAGAAAGAATCATATGATTCAGGCACGGATGCCTCTGATGTAGAGGCTGAGAATGTGTCAAAAAACCCACCAGGCCCCTACTTAAAAGATGGAGAAGAAGGGGCGGGAGAAAGAGGAAGAGGGCAAGGCAATTCATCTAAGAGAGAGAGGAGATATCCAATGAGGCAGACGAGAGGGAGAAGGGACTATTACAACCAAGAGAGATCACAGGAAAGGGGGAGATCGAGGAGAGGCAGGTTCAGGGATTATTAAAAACCCATGACACAGATGAGATGCAAATAGTAAATCTTTCAAAATTTCCACTTAATCTTGCACACATAAGTCTCTTAAGAAAAGGTCTTTCATTTAGTCCTGTAGCAAAATTGAACAATTTTGAAGTTACAAAAGATTTAAACTTATTTGCTAGAAAAGTAGTCCTGTCCCAAATAATGGGTAAGGAGAGTCCTAAAAATAAAACACTAACGACAGGTGATCAAGCTACCCTTGATACTCTAAACTATCTCCTAGAAGAGAACGAACCAAGAGTTATGGAACAGAGTGACCCTTTAATTAAAACAGATTTCAAACCAAAATCAAGTTATATGCCCTCTTTGGTCACAGTTCCATCAGTAAATTTCTTCTTAAAACTGGTGGAAAAAGACATTGAGAAGTTGCCAGATAATGTGATAATTAATGATAACTTAACTAAGAGTGAAAGGAAAGCTCTTAGAGATCTCATGTTGGCCCCCAACATTGTGATCAAGCCTGCCGACAAGTTACGGCAATCTCGTCATAATGGATGAGTCCATGTATGTTCGAGAAGTCAAACAACAATTGAGTGTTGGGGACCAATATGAGAAACTTGGAGGAAATCCCCTAAAGGAGGTACAAAAAAGTCTATATCGAATACTTTATGATGCAAAACAGAATGGAATTGTAACACCTAAGGAATATTCTTTTCTTTACAAACAATATCCGATCATACCTGTGTTTTATGTAATACCAAAACTTCATAAGAACTTACAATGCCCACCAGGGCGTCCGATTGTATCAGGAATCGGAAGTATTACAGAAAACATAGGTCATTATGTTGATCACTTTCTGAGACCATTTTTGAACACTCTACCATCATACATAAAGGACACAGGGGACCTCCTTAAAAAACTGGATGGAGTAAAGGTCAGTGCAGAAACTCTCCTGGTGTCTCTTGACGTGGAGGGTCTATATTCATCCATTCCCCATAAAGAGGGCCTAAAAGCAGCTGAACATTACCTTGATTCAAGGGGCTTAAAATATACATACTGTCTTTGTGGTATCCTTACTCAGGTTCATTCTTGAAAATATTATATTTGTCTTTGACAGCACCATGTACAGACAGAAAAGAGGTACGGCAATGGGGCGGTATGTGCCCCCACCTATGCTTGCTTACATCTAGGAGCATGGGAGATGGAAATCTATGAGAAATATAGTAGCATCTTTGAGGATAACATCATCCTTTGGATTCGCTATGTGGATGACGTCCTCCTTTTATGGGATGGACCCTTGAAGGTGCTAGAGATATTTATCACAGAACTAAATAAAAATGAGAAAAACATTCTGTTGACCCATCAAATTGATAAAAAACAGTCTCCCATTCTTGGATATATTGATAAGCAAAGAAGGCGATTCAATTGTAACTGAAAACTATAGGAAGCAGACAGCGACTAATAGCATCCTACAGGCACA
>NW_026511125.1:0-7500 GCF_027579735.1 Bombina bombina | reverse complement strand
CCAAATAAGGAAACACCGCAATACCCTGTTCTCTGATTACAGATAATAGGGCACCCAGAACCTTTGAAAAGATCCTTGGAGCTCTTTGCTAGGCCAAATGGAAGAGCAACAAATTGGTAATGCTTGTCTAGAAAAGAGAATCTCAGAAACTGATAATGTTCTGGATGAATCGGACTATGAAGGTATGCATCCTGCAAGTCTATTGTGGACATATAATGTCCTCGCTGAACAAAAGGCAGAATAGTCCTTATAGTCACCAACTTGAAAGTTGGTACTGTTACATAATGATTCAAAATTTTCAGATCCAAAAACTGGTCTGAATAAATTTTCCTTCTTTGGGACAATGAAATAGATTTCAATATAACCCCAAAACTTGTTCCAGAAGAGGAACTGGCATGATTACCCCTGAAGACTCCAGGTCTGAAACATACTTCAGGAAAGCCTGAACTTTTACTGGATCTACTGGGATACGCAAGAGAAAAAATCTTCTCACAGGAGGTCTTACTCTGAATCCTATTCGATAGCCTAGAAAGACAATGCTCTGAATCCATTGATTTTGAACAGAATTTATTCAAATATCCTTGAAAAACCTTAATCTGCCCCCTACCAGCTGAGCTGGAATGAGGGCCGCACCTTCATGCGGACTTAGGGGCTGACTTTGGATTCCTAAAAGGCTTGGATTTATTCCAATTTGAGGAAGGCTTCCAATTGGAGGCAGATTCCTTGGGGGGAGGATTGAGTTTTTGTTCCTTATTCTGACGAAAGGAACGAAAACGGTTAGAAGCCTTAGATTTACCCTTAGGTTTTTATCCTGAGGCAGAAAAAACTCCCTTTCCCCCAGTAACAGTTGAAATAATAGAATCCAACTGAGAACCAAATAAATTATTACCTTGGAAAGAAAGAGATAGTAATCTAGATTTAGATGTCATATCAGCATTCCAAGATTTAAGCCACAAAGCTCTTCTAGCTAATATAGCTAAAGACATGGATCTAACATCACAAATAAAATGATAAGCATGTTGCAGTAAGTGAATAATGCTAGATATGTCAGAATCCAATTCATGTTGCGCTAAATTCTCCAACCAGAAAGTTGATGCCACCGCAACATCAGCCAAAGAAATTGCAGGTCTGAGAAGATGACCTGAATATAAATAGGCCTTCCTTAGATAAGATTCAAGCTTCTTATCTAAAGGATCCTTAAAGGAAGTACTATCTTCTATAGGAATAGTGGTACGTTTAGCAAGAGTAGAAATAGCCCCATCAACTTTGGGGATCTTTTCCCAAAACACTATAGATTTTGCTGGCAAAGGATACAATTTTTAAACCTTGAAGAAGGAATAAAAAGAAGTACCTGTCTTATTCCATTCCTTAGAAATCATATCAGAAATAGCCTAAGGAATAGGAAAAATCCCTGGAGAAACCACAGGAGGTTTAAAAACAGCATTAAAACGTTTATTAGACTGAACGTCAAGAGGACTGGTTACCTCAATATCCAAAGAAATTAACACTTCATTTAATAAAGAACGCATGTACTCAATTTTAAATAAATAAGTAGATTCGACAGTGTCAATGTCAGAGGAGGATCTACTGAATAAGATAGATCCTTATCAGAAGAGGATAAATTATCATATTGTTGGTCATTTGAAATTTCATCAACTAAATGAGAAGTTTTAAAAAGACCTATTATATTTATTTGAAGGTGAAAATGCAGACAAAGCCTTCAGAATAGAATCAGAAATAAATTCTTTAAAATTTACAGGTATATTATGCACATTAGAAGTTGAAGGAACTGCAACTGGCAATGTACTATTACTGATGGACACATTATTTGCATGTAAAAGTTTATCAAAACAACTATTACAAATGACATTCAGCGATATAATTTCTACAATTTTATAACTAATGACTTAGCTTTGGTAGAACCGATGTCAGGCAGTAATGTTCCAGAAGAAGCTTCTGAGGCAGGATCGAAGTAAGACATCTTGCAAAATGTAAGAGAAAAAACAACATATAAAGCAAAATGATCTATTTCCTTATATGACAGTTTCAGGAAAGGAAAAAATGCAAATAGCATAGCCCTCTGATATTGAAAAAATCAAGAGGCAAACATCAATGGGGTATTGAAATAATGAAAAGTTTGGCGCCAAGTATGACGCACAACGTAACTAAACTTTTTTGGCGCCAAAAAATAACCGGAAATGACACACTCGCGTTACTAATGACGCAACCGTGTGAAAGGTCTCGGCGTCAAGTATGACGCCGGAAATGACGAACTTGCGTCATAGACGTACTTTTTCGCGCCAAAAAAATCTTCGCGCCAAAATGACGCAATAAAGTTTAGCATTTGTCGCACCCGCGGGCCTAATACCGCCCGCAATTTGTAAGAAGTAGTCAATTGAAAAAAAGACTAAACCCCAGGTAAGAAATAAATTTCATTTAAAAGATGTTTATATTCCCCAAATATGAAACTGACAGTCTGCAGAAGGAAATACATGAACCTGACTCATGGCAAATATAAGTACAATACATATATTTAGAACTTTATATAAATGCATAAAGTGCCAAACCATAGCTGAGGTGTCTTAAGTAATAAAAAACATACTTACCAAAAGACACCCATCCACATATAGCAGATAGCCAAACCAGTACTGAAACAGTTATCAGTAGAGGTAATGGTAAATTGAGAGTATATCGTCGATCTGAAAAGGGAGGTAGGAGATGAATCTCTACGACCGATAACAGAGAACCCATGAAATAGACCCCCGTTAGGGAAATCATCATATTCAATAAGTAATACTCCCTTCACGTCCCTCTGACATTCGCTGTACTCTGAGAGGAATTGGGCTTCAACAATGCTGAGAAGCGCATATCAACGTAGAAATCTTAGCACAAACTTACTTCACCACCTCCATAGGAGGCAAAGTTTGTAAAACTGAATTGTGGGTGTGGTGAGGGGTGTATTTATAGGCATTTTGAGGTTTGGGAAACTTTGCCCCTCCTGGTAGGATTGTATATCCCATATGTCACTAGCTCATGGACTCTTGCCAATTACATGAAAGAAAAATATATATATATATATATATACACACACACACACACACATATATATATATATATATAAATATATATATACATATACACACACACACACAGATATATATATATACACACATATATATATATATACACACATATATATATATATATATATATATATATATATATATATATATATATATATATATATATATAAAACAAAGGAAAAAACATCAAGGCTGGATTGCGGTTTCCTGCCGTGACAAACAGTCACTCTGAAGACCTCAATGAAGTATGCCTGAGCTCGGTGGGGAAATGGAGAGACAGTGTGGATCAACAGGGGTAAGTACTCACAGGATTCTTTACAGCAAATAAGTGAATGGAGGGTTTAACTTGTGATTCTCCGGTAACTTTACCATACGGCACGGCCACCGCTGCACCTCTGGAAGACCGGTGAATTCCTACGATATCCACTCCTTGCGTCCGCTCTCTGGCGTAGCTGCACTTCCTGTCACACCCTTTTGTCGATACCAGCCAATCCGTGCTCGTCTATGACGTAGCTCCACCGCTCGGCCAATCCTTCTAGGGCAACTTCAAAAATCCCAGTCCGGGGAACAAATGGAAAAATCCCTGATACTTATCAGGAATCAAAAGTTCGTTGTAAGACCTGGCTTTGTAAAGGGATGATGAAATAAGTACAGAAAGAGAAAAAGCCGGATGCGGTCTTAAATTAAAACGTTTTAATTTAAGACCGCATCCGGCTTTTTCTCTTTCTGTACTTATATATATATACACACACACACACATATATATAGATCCAGGGATGACAGTGATATCACCAAGCCACAGAAACCTGGAAGTGGCGGGTGTATGTATGTATGTGTGTATATATATATATATATATATATATACACACACATATATATATATATATATATATATATATATATATATACACATACATATATATATATATATATATATATATATATATATATACATATATATATACACACATACACCCGCCACTTCCAGGTTTCTGTGGCTTGGTGACATCACTGTCATCCCTGGATTCCCCTGGCAATGCCATGCCACTTGCCCACCAGGAAAGCAAAAGTATGGGGGGTGAGCTCCAAAAGTACACCCCTCAGGATGACGACAAATGGTTGTCATCCAAACTTAACATGCTGTGTGGGTGGAGAGCAATTCATCATCCACAATTAAGTGGTTAAAATTATTTTATGTTTAACATATATTTTTTGGATTGATATTACATAATAAAGATATATTACTTCCTGATGCACATGCTTTCCTATATTCTTATAACAAAAACCCTCATTTTGCCTGTTACAATGCATTTTATTTTTCATCTCTATAGGATATATAATAAATAAATGATTGGGTATGCAGTGGTACCGTTATTAAAAAATCAAAGTCATGGAGTAACACCGGTCTATTAAATAGGTTGCACTATGCATTAACAGCTCACTAGTCTGCTTATCAAATTTGTTTAAATAAATAAAATAAAAAAAAAAATATATATATATATATATATATATATATATATATATATATATATACACATACACACACATACAGTGTACATATTACTAAAAAAGAATAGAATATACCACTAACTAGTAGAGGTATAAGCTCTAGAACTAGTGAAGCGCACGGTTGAAGAAGATCAAGTAATATGTTACAATAATAATAGGTTAAATGAGTTACAATAATTATAGGGTAAATGAAATAAATACGTGTAAAAGGTATACATATATACACACACTCAATAATGTTTAAATATATATATATAAAATAAAGAACATCTGATAAAGATATATATATAGATATATATATATAGGATATATATATATATATATATAGGATATATATATATATATATATAGGATATATATATATATATATATATATATAGGATATATATATATATATATAGGATATATATATATATATATATAGGATATATATATATATATGGATATATATATATATATATATATATATAGGATATATATATATATATATAGATATATATATATATATGGATATATATATATATATAGATATATATATAGATATGGATATATATATATATATATATATATATATATATATATATATATATATATATATATATATATATATATATATATATATATATATATATATATATATATATATAGACCCCCCAATAAAAGCTGCTGGAAACACAGTCCCCAAAAAGGCGAAATGTGTGAAGGAGGGATATGGGAGATGTGTTATAAGCGCCAATATATGGTGGCCCTTTCACGGTATAAGTAAGTTAATAGGATAATTCATATGCAATTGTAACCTAAGAACACATGTGAAAAAAAATAAATACTAAAAATACTTTGAACTATACACATAAAATGTTTGGAAAACACACTTGTATGTATATATCCTCATACAACAAGAAATACAATAATGATATAATCAGAGTGCAAATATATAAAACAGTATGGTAACAAATAGGTATATACAAATAAAGACACACTAAGGATAAGAGCGCACTGAATGAAAAATGGAGAAAGTAAAAAGTTTCTATATATGTAGAAATCCCAATTTGTGTCAAAAAGTAGTGAAAAAGCAGTAGCAAAACATTTGTGTTTCTTTCTGCACCCTTCAAACAGTGAACTTGACTCCAAACGAACCCCTAGGGGTATATACTCACAGGAAACACCCTCAATCGTTATGAGGTAAGATATAGTGTTAGTCCTCTGTACAGCTCTTTGTCCGTATTCAGTCTGTGTCACTCCTTCCACACGGATATCCTGGAAGGCTTGTGCAGTGCCGATAATATGCGAAAGACAGAAATAATGCAAAGACTAGTGCAATATTGTCTTACACGGATTTATTTAAGTTAAAAGTACAAAGCAAGCGTTTACACTCACATTCGCAAACCTCAATGTTATGAGGTAACTAGAAGCATGATATACATCAAACAGTATGTGAAGAATCAATCAATATGGTGGTCTGCGGTGTGCCAGTCTCAACATAATATTCTATCCAGCCTTACGCGTTTCAAAGGTGAATTATAGAACATCCGTTCTCCCTTCTTCTTCAGAGGCTAGAATATTATGAGTAGTGGCAACTCACCGCAAATGTTTAAACTAGAGCAGGGACGAACGCCGTCCCGCCCACTACCCTGCCACCGCACTACATTGGTTCACTGCTAAGGGTGTGTGTCAAAACCGGAAGGAGTTTTATGTCCTCTGATTGGATATCGTACTACAAAGGAGGCATGAATGGAAGCCCATGTTACCCGATCAGACAGAGGTAAAACACGCCCACATCCAAGTGCAGCGTGTATAAAGTACTGTACTGAAAAGCTCATACTTGACAGCAGTAAAAGAAGCGATCAAGTATACGTGAATCCTAAGTATATGGAACTATCAAGTCCCAAATACGAGAACTGTTTGGCAAGCATAAAACATAAAACAACCCTATCATACATTATCATGGTTGTATATAATTACATATAAGTCATACAAGTAATTTTCCAGACCAAAACAATATAAATTTAGGCTATAAAAAATTACAGATAATAATCATTAGATATACACGTAATTAATAGATAAGTTAATACTAAAAAATACCTCTAAAAAAGTATCAATAAAATTACAATAAAACTTAATTTACGGTATGTTACAAGTTGATAATAAATAGATAATAAATATATAAATATGTGTGTACCACTTAAAAAACCTTTGCAGATATTAAGCTAATAACAAATATATAAAACAACTGGTATCCAGTATATGGAACAATCTATTACAAACTAACACTAACGCAGACCACCTTTTACAAAATACAATAAAAACAGAATTTATATCTTACCTGATAAATTCCTTTCTCCTACGGTGTGTCCGGTCCACGGCTTCATCCTTACTTGTGGGAATATTCTCTCCCCTAACAGGAAATGGCAAAGAGGCACACAGCAAAAGCTGTCCATATAGCCCCTCCTCTGGCCCCGCCCCCCAGTCATTCGACCGACGGTTAGGAGAAAAAGGAGAAACTATAGGGTGCCGTGGTGACTGTAGTGTATAGAAAAAAAAATTAAGCCTGACAAAAAGCCAGGGCGGGCCGTGGACCGGACACACCGTAGGAGAAAGGAATTTATCAGGTAAGATATAAATTCTGTTTTCTCCTACATAGGTGTGTCCGGTCCACGGCTTCATCCTTACTTGTGGGAACCAATACCAAAGCTTTAGGACACGGATGAAGGGAGGGAACAAGTCTGGCAACCTAAACGGAAGGCACCACGGCTTGCAAAACCTTTCTCCCAAAAACAGCCTCCGAAAAAGCAAAAGTATCGAATTTGTAAAATTTTGGAAAAGTGTGCAGTGAAGACCAAGTCGCTGCCTTACAGATCTGATCAACAGAAGCCTCGTTCTTGAAGGCCCAAGTGGAAGCCACAGCCCT